>NC_138370.1:58384193-58423753 GCF_054177405.1 Leptonychotes weddellii
CTTAACCAACTGAGCCACCAGGCACCCGATTCAGTCCATTGTTATCTCTTGCCTCTTATCATAGCCTCCTAACTGATCTCTGACCTACTCCTTTGTTCTTATCACAACAGCGAGAATGATCTTTTTAAAAATGTAGGTCATATCAGGTCACTCCTCTGCTCAAAATATTCCAGTGATTTCCCTGTTTCCTTACAGTAAAAGTTGAAGTCCTTAAAATGATCTATAAGACCCTACATAATCTTATTCTAATACTTCTCTGACATTTCTCCCAATATTCTCCCAATATTCTACCCCCTACTCAGGCCATGCTGGCCCTCTTAACTGTTTCTGTCACATACCTCCTCTCAACTCACCTTAGCATTTGATGTTTTGCTTGGTGTGTTCCTCCCACATTTTCAGCTTGGCTCATTCCTTCAAAAGGTAAAAGATTTTACCTTTTAAATGGGTCCTTTCCTGACCACCCTCTCTAAAATTACATTTCTCTAAAAGTAAAATTGAGGAGTCAAAGAGCATAAGCATTTGTGTTTTGATAAATATTAAAATATTACCAAATTACTTTCACCAATTATGTATGAGTATACAAGTTTTCCCCATAACCTGGCCAACTGAGGCCATTAGCAACTTCTGAATTTTTGACAATCACAGTGTAGTTTTAATTTTCATTTCTTCTCTTATGAGGGAGTTTAAATATCAATTTAAGAGCAATTTGTTTTTCCATTTCTGAAAACTGGAAGTTCATATCCTTTGTCCACTTTTCTAAGGATGTTGGTCTTTCTCTTATGTATTTGTAGAAGCTCTTTGTATGCTGTGGAAATGAACACCTAGTCTGTCATATGAGTTAGAATAAAATTTTCCCAGTTTGTCATTTGTTTTTGACTTTATTTATGGTGCGTTCTTCCATGCAGAATTCTTAAAAATTGGAAGTCTAATTCATTGATATTTTCTTTTATGGATTCTGAGTATAGTGTCATACCATGAAAGGCCATACCATATCTCCCACCTGAGATAATTTTTTTATCATCCTTTTTTTTAACATTTAAATCTTTTATCCATCTGGAATTCATTTTGTTACAGGATGTGAGCTACGGTTCCAATTTTATTGTTTTTCCAAATGGCCAACCGTTTGTCCTAACAATTGCTCTGATTTATTGAATGCTCTGTTTTCTTCATTGACATGAAATGCCACTCAGGAGATTCTTAGGCAAACTTTAATGGCCGTGAACTTAAGTTGATGTAACACTGTTTTCTCTTTGTGAAACCTCTGCTGGCAGGCAGAGACCTCAGACTTGCCACTGAGAGCTGCAAACAGGTCAAACCTGTAAAATGCTGAAAGCCCACACCCAGTAAATGAATACATTATGTCTTCAAATTGTAGCTTGAAATGTTGTGAGCACATGATTCTCATATACTTAGTTGCTCCACCCCACCTACATTCTTTCCAATAATGCTAAAAGGTGGCAGGAAAAGAGTCACATGGTTTTTGGTTGTTTGTTCAATATGTGAAGAAAACCAGAACTTAATATTTGCAAATCACTTTGAACTGCGGAGGAGGGCACTGCTACTGTAATCCTCATGTTACCTTTTATACATCAAGCATGTTGTAACAACAGCATTCTGGGCTTAATGAGGTTTTATTCTAATTAGTATAAATTCATCTTTGTTCAACTAGCTGTGAAACCAGGTCACCAGGTGTAGATTATGAGGGTCAAAATTTGGGGGGCTGGAATGAAATTTTTCAGAATTGATGATGTCGTATGAGACCATTAAAGCCAGTTCACCTGGCACCTACCTATTAGGATGTTTTTAAAACTAGGACACATATGTATTGTTCAGTGATAATTATACTGATAATGCTGATACTAAGATCCTGCAAAATACTGCTATAGCTTTTGAATTAAGTGCTGACTCATAAAAAATAATTATGAGATGGGCGCCTGGGTGGCTCAGTTGGTTAAACGACTGCCTTCGGCTCAGGTCATGATCCTGGAGTCCCGGGATCGAGTCCCGCATCGGGCTCCCTGCTCGGCAGGGAGTCTGCTTCTCCCTCTGACCCTCCCCCCTCTCATGTGCTTGCTCTCTCTCATTCTCTCTCTCTCAAATAAATAAATAAATAAATAAAATCTTTAAAAAAATAATAATAATTATGAGAAATATAATTTAAGTTTCAAGGTTATTTGGCTATGTTCCTTAATGGAAATACTGTATGACATAATAGGGGTTTTGTTGACAATGCAGACAGGATAAGTTTATTTTTATTTTAATTTTTTAAAGATTTTATTCATTCATTTGACACAGAGAGAGCACAAGCAGGGGGAGCGGCAGGCAGAGGGAGAAGCAGGCTCCCCGCTGAGCAGGGAGCCTGACATGGGACTGGATCCCCGTGAAGGCAGACACTTAACTGACTGAGCCACCCAGGTGTCCCAGACAGACAGGGTGAGTTTAATCTTGATTCTTCCACCTTTTATCTAAGTAATTTGAACAAGTAACCTTACTTCTGTAAGCCTCAATTTCCTTATATATAAAATAATATGATACTATTACTTACTGCTTTAGGGATTAATAAGAAAATGCACATAAACCGTAAGTAAGGCGTTTCTTCCCTATCTGATTGGCAAAGACCAAAAAATGTAATGATATATTGGGTGGTGAGAGTATGGTGGAGACAGGTACTCTCATAGATTGCTTGAGGGAGTGTAAATTGGTATAACCACCATATAAAACTGTTTGGCAATATCTATCAAAATTACAAATGCACATACATACTTTTGACCAGCAATTCCTCCAGCTGGAATTTATCAGGCAGATGTACTTCTATTTTATTTATTTATTTTTAAAAATATTTACTTATTTCACAGAGAGAGATAGCGAGAGCAGGAACACAAGCAGGGGGAGTGGGAGAGGGAGAAGCAGGCTTCCCGCTGAGCAGGGAGCCCGATGTGGGGCTCTATTCCAGGACCCTGAGATCATGACCTGAGCCGATGGCAGATGCTTAACGACTGAGCCACCCAGGCACCCCCTATTTTATTTTCTTAAAGATTGTTTTATTTGAGAGAGCGAGAGAGCACGTGAGAGAGAGAGAGTACATGTGTGTGCACGCAAGCAGGAAGAGGAGCAGAGGGAGGAGAGAGTAATCCTCCAGCAGACTTGCTGCTGAGCACGGAGACCCAGGTAGGGCTCCATCCCAGGACCCTGAGATCACGGCCTGAGCCAAAACCAAGAGTCAGACACCCAACCAACTGAACTACTCAGGTGCCCGCAAGCAGATGTACTTTTAAATGAATAAATTGATAACCATATGCTGATATTTATTGCAGTACTCTTATAATAAGAAAAGAGTGGAAACAACCTAGATTTCCATCTAAAAAGGGCTGATTTGGACTCATGCAATCAAATACCATGCTGTAATAAAGAACAAGGAAACAGTTTCATTATTGAATGAGATATTACCAAAATATATTATTGGTAATCAGAAGAAACAAAGTGTAGAACAGTGTGTAAAAACAGGGGATGGAAAGTACATAACATATATACATACTTGCTTGTATAATCACAGAAATGCTCAAGAAAAACACTCAGGAAGTGGTAGCATTGATTTCCTCTAAAGCTGGAATTGCCTGGTGGAAATTTTCTAAGAATTTCCTGAGTGTCCAGGAAACTCTTCACTATATATCCTTTTCATCCCTTGATTATATTCTGTGAATGTGTAACTTATTTTTTAAAAAATAAATCAATAGAGGGGCGCCTGGGTGGCTCAGATGGTTAAGCGTCTGCCTTCCGCTCAGCACATGATCCCGGTGCCCTGGGATGGAGCCCCACGTCTGGCTCCTGGCTCAGCAGGAAGCCTGCTTCTCCCTCTCCCTCTGTCTCTCCCCCTGCTCATGCTCTCTCTCTCTCTATGTCTCAAATGAATAAATAAAATCTTTAAAAATCAATCAATTAATCAATAGGGAAACGCCTGGCTGGCTCAGTGGGTAGAGCACACGACTCTTGATCTCAGGGCTGTAATTTTGAGCCCCATGTTGGGTGTAGAGATTACTTAAATATAAGATCTTCAAACAAAACAAATCAACAGGGGCACCTGGATGGCTTGGTTAAGTGTCTGCCTTCGGCTAAGGTAATGATCCCAGGGTCCCGGGATTGAGCCCCATGTTGGACGCCCTGCTCAGGGGGGAGCCTGCTTATCCCTCTACCCCTGTCCCTCCCCCAGCAGCACCCCCCCCCCCACTGGTGCTCTCTCTCTCTCTCTCTCTCAAATAAAATAAAATCTTGGGTGCCTGGGTGGCTTAGTCGGTTAAGCGTCTGCCTACGGTTCAGGTCATGATCCCAGGGTCCTGGATCAAGCCTTGCGTTGGGCTCTCTGCTCAGCTGGGAATCTGCTTCTCCCTCTCCCTCCACTCCTCCCTCTGTTAGTTCTTTCTTTCACTCACTCTCTCTCTCAAATAAATAAAACCTTTTAAAAAAGAAAACTTTTAAAAAAATTTTTAAAAAATGAACATAAAGTATATAGAAAACTCATGACAGGGGCGCCTGGGTGGCTCAGTCATTAGGCGTCTGCCTTCGGCTCAGGTCATGGTCCCGGGGTCACGGGATCGAGCCCCGCATCGGGCTCCAGCCCCGCATCGGGCTCCCTCCTCGGCGGAAAGCCTGTTTCTCCCTCTCACATTCCCCCTGCTTGTGTTCCCTCTCTCGCTGTGTCTCTCTCTGCCAAATAAATAAATAAAATCTTTAAAAAAAAAAAAGAAAACTCATGACATATTAAGCGTACAATACATATTAGCACTTAATATAAAATTTCAACTTAATTGTAACTATCTTGCGCTAAAATAAGATATCCAGAAAATTTTAAAAATCAGCTGCTTAAAAATCTAAATACTACGTTTTGGTTTTTTTTTTTAAGATTTTATTTATTTTTTTGACAGAGACACAGCGAGAGAGGGAACACAAGCAGGGGGAGTGGGAGAGGGAGAAGCAGGCTTCCCGCTGAGCAGGGAGCCCTATGCGGGGCTCAGTCCCGGGATCTGGGATCATGACCAGAGCCAAAGGCAGACGCTTAATGACTGAGCCACCCAGGTGCCCCTAAATACTACGAGTTTTATAATATATGAGTAATTTTAAACAAGAAAATTGGTCTTACTATAAATTGTAAAGGCATTGCTCTTAGCCCATTAAGTCTTACAATCTGGGTCTGTTATCATTTAGATTTCTCATAAAGGTATTAAAATAACTAGTAATTTTTTTCAAAGATTTTATTTATTTGACAGAGTGAGAGAGAGAATAAGCGGCGGGGTGGGGGTTGGGAAAGGCTTGAGTCAGAGGGAGGAGCAGTCTCCCCAAGGTGCAAGGAGCCTGATGTGGGACTCAATCCCAGAGCCGAAGGCAGAAGGTTAACCAACTGAGCCACCCAGGTGTCCAACATATCTAGTAATTTAAAAAAATCTTACTTATGCAAAGAACATGATTAGAACGAAAGGTTTTCCATATACAAATGCAAATGTCTCCTGTTAGTCATTGAGCAATTAAGAGTTTTGATAGATAAGAGGTGTCATTTAAACTTCTCTCAAACATTACTGGGTTTTGGGGCGCTTGGGTGGATCAGTCCTTGAGCGTCTGCCTTGGACTCAGGTCATGATCCCAGGGTCCTGGGATCGAGCCCCGCATCGGGCTCCCTGCTCGGCAGGAAGCCTACTTCTCCCTCTCCCACTCCCCCTGCTTGTGTTCCCCCTCTCACTGTCGCTCTCTCTGTCAAATAAATAAAATCTTTAAAAAAAAATTACTGGGCTTTGAAGAAGAAATGAAAATACTTAGAATCATTTATTTATTTATAGTTGCATTTACTTATAGTTCTGAGTTTTGAGCAAATTTGGATAAACTGAGAATAAATGGAGAATTTTCTATTTTACTTATATGTACTATCAGGATGCCCTAGTTTCTTTTCGGTAAACTGTGCATCTAGAGTTGTCACACTTATCACATATTCTACTATTAATATCTTGTTCTCCCCCATACTTTGGTAATAATACTTTCTCTGGTTTTTAATTTCTTAGACATAAATAGTTTTTAGGCTATGCTGTATATGTAATATTAATATGTGTCCCTCTAGACTCTAATCACCCAGTCTGGTAAAGTATTTTCCAGAGTGTAAGAAAGACTTCGATCACATGGCGTCTTGCCTATGAAATTGTTAGAGATCTCCAAAGCTGGGTCTCCCAATTTTTTCCCAGTGTCTTGAGTCTACCTCTATATATTATATATATATACTGTAATTGCTTTGTCTCTTTTAGCAAGCAGGAAACACCTTAAAACATCAACTCTATTTTTTTTTTAAAGATTTTATTTATTTATTAGAGAGGGAGGGAGAGAGAAACAGCATGAGAAGGGAGAGGGTCAGAGGGAGAAGCAGGCTCCCCGCTGAGCCAGGAGCCCGATGTGGGACTCGATCCCAGGACTCCGGGATCATGACCTGAGCCGAAGGCAGTCGCCCAACCAACTGAGCCACCCAGGTGCCCAAAACATCAACTCTATTTTTCATCCTTATAACTGTGTGCCAGACCTGGCAACCAAGTATTAGGTACTCAATAATATTTGCTGAATAAAGACCAATCTTTTCCAGTAGATGTTATACTTCTAATGAAAGTGCTTCAGCAAATGTTATCATTTTATTACATTTGAGTATTTAATTAAGTATAAAAGTAAATCAAATATAGAGTTTTTATCTAGCATGTCTCAAAAATCTGAATACAGAGGAATTCTGTTTTTCTCAATCAAATTCCAATTTAATAGTGTAATAAATAATTGTGATCTAAATTCCCCATTTTAAGCTTAAAAGATTCATTTTTTTTATAACTGAGTGCACAGCCTTCTTCCAACAGCTTGGCCCAGTGATCACTTTTAGGGGACTATTGAAGAAGCAACTGAAAATGTTGGCTATTTTTTTCTCAAAAGCAACAAATCACCTCATTAATGATAAAAAAACAAAATTGTTGGGGCACCTGGGTGGCTCAGTCGTTAAGTGTCTGCCTTAGGCTCAGGTCATGATCCCAGGGTCCTGGGATCGAGCCCCACATCGGGCTCCCTGCTCCACGGGAGGCCTGCTTCTCCCTCTCCCACTCCCCCTGCTTGTGTTCCCTCTCTCGCTGTGTCTCTCTCTGTCAAATAAATAAAATCTTAAAAAAAAATTGTTATTGGCAGATGTAGATGGACAAATAGGGAAATGCTTTTTCTGACCTAGGGGGTCTGTTTTGTGGTCTGAGATAGAAGCAAGCAGGACTCTGACAGTTTGGCCCGGAGGTACATTCTTCAGCCTCCCTCAGCCAGGTTCTTCCTCTGTGAAATGGGATCCAAACACCGGCCTCAAAGTTTTTATAGCCAAGGTTGTCTGTTTTTGGATGATGCTCTGTAGTACAGATTTCTGGGGCTCCCAACAGACTTCCAGAATCTAAATAGATCCACTGTTGCAAATTGAGAAAAGTCCTAACCCCCTCTGAAAGGTTCCTCCTTAAGAAGGTGAGCTATTCTTTCGGTCGGCAAAAATACAGACTCATTTCTTTGCTGCCCACTGGTCTGGTAGCTAGGGCGCTTAAATTATATTCTTCAATCAACAGCACAGAAATCCCTTATTTCACATTGTTACCTGTGATCTCAATGATGTAGCCACAATGCAGAAACTGTTAAAATCTTAGCTGGTAACAAGTGAAAGTCAGCAGGAATTGCATTAGGAACATAATAACCATTAAGTCCTATGGCCTCACTAATATATCCATCCTTCAAATTTGAATTCTAGAAATCTGTACACTTAGGTAGACAGCACTATTCTGGCCGCCTATAAAAATGACTTATCAATATGTTCTTTTGCATGTTTGTTTTGAGGGTCAATATAAGAAAAGACCTGGGGGAGTAGTACATTCTGTGTTTTTGGTATTATCAGCAACACCATCCATCATGTTATTTAATGTTCCTCTTATAAATTAGGGGAGAACCTAGAGATGGCAGACCCATTAATAACTATTTCATTTAAGTTTGAAAGCTCCTGAACAGGAGGGAGGTGGCTTTGAGAGACATAATTTGAAAGACAGGAGGGAGAATAGACAAATTGTGACAATGAATGTTACTGACCTGTGTGCCAGATGCCTTAATATTTCTAGCCTATGGTACCTTTTAAAAGAAATAGAGAAGGGCATGTAATTTGAGTGTGGGGATTTGTAGAGGAGAGTTCAGATTTGAACACAGCAGCTTTGGTGGGACAGGATATAAGAAAGAGGACTTAAAAACTTCCATGTGCTAACTCATCTCTTTAAAGAACTTCAAACTGTCACCACCAGTAATCAATACTTATCTAGAATGGTTGACACTGACATTAGGATACAGAAGATAAGTTATAAGATATGTTAATCATCTGGCATACAGTATATATTCAGCAATGTTACTTTTACTTTTAATTCTCACAAATCATTCTGCCAAAGGTACTGGATCTCACCATGGAAAAAATTTTTTCCAAAGACATTTATATGTCTACAGGAATTCTGTATTGTACTTTCTATTTTCAGTAAGTTTAAGGACATTCAAATAATATTGATTATTGGGAACAAATGTCAATATTATGAATTTAAGACATTGATAAACCCAAATTATTCCATTAGAGATATGATGACATTGATTATTAATGTCTCAGCAATGTCCCCAAAGACCTCCATGTCACTAAATTCAGTGGGTATTTATCAGTCCTCTTTTTACTTAACCTCCCAAGTTTACCAGTCAGCCTATTTTTCACTCCATCCATCCTTCTATGTCACATCCCATGTTCAATCTATTACTTGGAACTGTTGATTTTATACCCTCTCCCTATATGCCTTTCTCATGCATCAATTTTTGTCCATCTTTACTATCATCACTTAAGTACAAGCTAGATTCATGTCTCATTACCAGTAATTGCCCCACTGCCCTCCCTACCTCCATTATGGCTCCCTTTGATTTTGTTCTCCATGTTAGAGCCAAAATAGTCTTTTAAAAATGCAAATCTTTTAATGTTAACCCTATGAAAATTCCTACATTGGCTTACTTAACAGGTCACAAAAGTCTCTTTTTTTTTTTTTAATTTATTTATTCATGACAGACAGAGAGAGAGAAAGAGAGAGAGGCAGAGGGAGAAGCAGGCTCCCAAGGAGCAGGGAGCCTGATGCGGGACTCGATCCCAGGACCCCGAGATCATGACCTGAGCCGAAGGCAGACGCTTAACCATCTGAGCCACCCAGGCGCCCCAGGTCACAAAAGTCTCTTGTCAATCAATAGGACCTAACAGACCCTCTCAATATAAACTCTTCTACTTTGTGTATATCTTTTTTTTTTTTTTTTAAGATTTTATTTAGTTTTCAACAGAGAGAGAGAGAGACAGTGAGAGAGGGAACACAAGCAGGGGGAGTGGGAGAGGGAGAAGCAGGCTTCCCGCTGAGCAGGGAGCCCGATGCGGGACTCCATCCCAGGACCCTGGGATCATGACCTGAGCTGAGGGCAGACACTTACCGACCGAGCCACCCAGGCGCCCTTTGTGTAACTCTTCTGTCAGAGTCACCAGGATTTATAACTACCTGTCTTCTCTTGGCTTCTTTTGCCTTCTATCTCTGCCTCAAATTAGGGAAATTCATGGAGATGCCAATAAGTTGGCACCAACTCTCCTACCTCCATGCAAAGTGATTAGGAGGAAGTTTTATTATTGCTTTCATTTTCTGTGGAAAAAAATGTTTTTTTTCTCACTTCACAGTCTATAGATATAGAATACCTTTCAGAAGGCATAGAAGCCTAATCCGTTTTAGGATGCCAGATCAAAGCCAAGTTACGAAAGGATAAAACAAGTCCAGTGTTAATGCCATGAGGAGCTCAAGGATCCTTTATATGTCATTATGTCTCTTATACAATATCTAAACCTTGTATATTTAAAGATAGATCTCAGGTTCTATCTTTCTAGTACACAGGGAAGTGGCTTTGGAATCAGATCAGGCAACTTTCTTAACCTCCCCAGCACTCATCTGTCTGATAAAGTAAATAGGATAGTAAGATTACTGCTGACACAGAGTTATTTTGAGGATTAACTAACATAAAGTAAGTAAAGCACTTAGCAGAGAGTCTGGTACATATCAATGACCAATATGTTCTAGTTACTATTTTTGTTTGTGATAGTCATAAAATCCATTTTAAGGAAGTCCTTTTAGATTAATGTAAATTTTTTTTCTTTGGAGGAAGGGAATACTAGGATTTGAACAATACTTTTGTTGGTTCAAATCACTGTATTATTGATTTTGTTGTATCAGATAAATACACATTTCACAACTGAAAACAGTTAAAATTAATCTTATTACTATTCTTCAGGAAAGGAATACACAAACCCTGTCTTACCTGGTGTTATTGTAACCTATTAATCAATATCCTTTTTTGACCATATCACTTCCAGCTCCTAGAAGATTCTTATCATTTTGGGAGCTCTCAAGCACAAAATTCACTGCACTATTTCTGTCTGTGGGATGATTTCTGTTGGTGGCAGAGACTCTACTGTCCCCTGGTGGCATCTGCTGTCTTCTATTGGTTCAATGTTCTAGCTCAGAAAAAATTGTAATTATTCTTAGTCATAAATTTTAGCAGGCAGGCAGAACTTGAGAGTTGCTTTTCCATTCTGATATGGAAGAGTAGGGATTCTTAGTTAGGCCTCTCTCCTACACATTAGTATCTCAACACCAATGCTTCCTCTAGAAGCAGAATCGTTTTGTCTCCTTAAAGAGTTATGCATTAGCCTCTTGGAGTTCCAATTTTGCAGTCAGAGCCTAACTCAACAGATAGAACCCTGAAACTTTCTCCCCAAACTCTGGTGTCCTTTCTGACTTCTTCCCTGTGATGAAGGGGCTGGGTGTTATTTCAAACTTGTGACCAATCTATGACCCTATAAAGGTATGAACTCAGGTGTGTGAGACACAAGTTTTTCCTATTACTTATCTTAAGTTCAATTTTGAATCGCCTATTCCGAAGGGTTGGTAATGCCATAATTTTGCCAATTTCTGGTATCTCACTTTTTCCCTCTTGGGATTGGATCTAAACTTGATAATGTCTAGCAAATTTTGGGGTTGGGAGCCTCTGGTTCTCAAAGTCATCTGTCTACATAGGCATCCAATGAGAAACTAGACATCCTTTTCAATTCTCCCAGGTCTCTTGAGTTCAGATTTCCCTTCTGCAAGCTCCCTTGAAGTATGGAGGCCATCTTTCCTTTTCTATGGGAATACAGGGGTATTGTTTTGCTCCCACTCCAAGTTAGGGCATAGGAAATCTTTGGGAGTCTGTCTAGTTCCCATCTACCTACTCACACCATTAATCCATATTCTTTCTAGGGCCTGCTGCCTTCCTGAGGCTGTATTTGGGAATCCTGGCACACCGTTCCCTCTGCTCTCAGATCTCATAAACTTTTGGAGGTTTGCTGACTTCCCAGGGATGTGACTGGGGAACATGGTTCAGAGACTTCTCATCTCTGGGATAGTGGAAATCTGCCCTGCCATTGCTGCCCCTCCTACTCTCCTCACTCTACCATCTGTAACCCCCTCATTCTCCAGCATGGGAGATGGATTTGTTTGAGTTTTACTATTACTATTTTTTGCCAGTGGAAAGCCATGCTCTTAGATGCTCTTACAGCCATTTTTGTTCCTATCTCTTGCTATGCCAGGAGTCTTTCTTGTTTCTGTAAAGCCAAGCTTTTTGCACTCCAAAGCTAGGAAAAGACTCTGTTTTCCCTAGTTTTCTTTGCTGTCACATGTTTTCTCCTTAAGGAATGAGCACAGAATGCCTCGCTGCTTGTTTGGGTGGAGTAATGAGAAGAGATTGAGAGAGGATATTGGGTGGGGGATGCAATCTGTTAATATTATCCTCCCAAACTTACAGGGAAAATGACAGAAATAACAATAATGATAATAATGATGATAATAGAGCTCTTAGAGCAAATATTCATCCCTCTTTCCAGATGAAATTGTATAACCTTAGCCCTAATAAATAGTGCATGCTCCTTAGTCTGTCTTTCTACACATAGACAAGACTTCAGAACTCAGAAGACGGGTTTTAAGTAAGCAGACTGACAATGGGACAGGTTGTCTTCTAGGAGGATTTATCTTTTCACTAGAGATCAGTACTGGAGTGGTTTCGAAAGGTACGATTCCGTTATTCAAGTTTGTTCTAGGAAAATGACAGTTTACATAAAGCTGTTACATTACTGTGAGAAATCTAGACACAGTGAGAGTAACATTTAGTCTTTTACACCCAGAAACCTGTATAACAGAAAGAATCACGTTATATTTTCTGAGAATGCAGAGGCATCTTCAAAGTACCTTTGCAGTTTTAACTTTCATTTTGAAATACGTTGATACTAGTAATTATTTTAATAAAGTATTAGCTATTTACGATTAATAATTGCTTATACTTGTTGAGTACTTACTATGTTTCTGATACTACAACATCTAAATAATTCTTCACCTAATCCTCATAAGGCACCTGGCTGGCTCAGTCAGTGCAGCATGGGACACTTGATCTTGGGGCTGTGAGTTTAAGCCGAACACTGAGCGTAGAGCTTACTTAAAATAAATAAATAAACAAACAAACTTAAGAGATACATATCATTATCCTAATTTACAGATGAGGAAACTGAGGCACAGAAAGGCTAAGTAACTTGTCCAGAGTCACAAGTTAGTTAGTATCTATTAGTGATTGAATTTGAACCCCAGAAGTGTGATGGCACAGAAGTGTTTAACCATGTTACCTAGTTAATGATAATAATGGTTAGGAGGATATGGAGTAAAAGTGACAATTCTTGGACTTAATGTGCTAGAGGCTAATTTTAAGCTGGTAGAGCAGAATAAAACTTTTAATGTGAATTTATCATTTGATATTTGTGAGACAAAGTGTAAATTACCAGTTTGCAGCCTGGAAATGAGACTGGATTAGTGAGCAATTTATTTTGACTCATATTCATCAAAGGACACAGAGGTTATGTGCTGGGCTGACCTAGATCCTCGGGGAACCATAACGAATAATCACTATGGAATTCAAGGGCATCAACTCATAAGGAATTAACATTTTACATTAATTTTAATGTGCTGGAATTTGAAAGGATCAGCATGAAGTGCTGATAATCTTCTCAAATTACACATAAATACACATGGAAATGAAATTTCTTATTAACATTCTTATAAAAATTCTCAAGGCCATTCACATTCTGTATAACTTGTTCATTCATTCAAAGACATTTATTGAGCACCTATGGGGTGTGTGGGTGATGCAGTTGGTTAGGTGGGATTCTTGGTTTTGGCTCAGGTCATGATCTCAGGGTCCTGAGATCCAGCAAACCCCTCCACCCCAGCTCAGCAAGGGGTCTGCTTGAGGCTGTCTCCCTCTGCTTTTCCCCTCCCCCCACCCCGCACTCTTTCTCTAAACAAAAAAATAAATCTAAAAAAAACATTTATTGAGCACCTACTATGTGCTGGACACTGTTAGAAGTGCTCTGAATAGAGCAATGAACAAAACCAAATTCTTGTCCTCGTGGAGTTTAATTCTAATGGGAGGAGATAGATGAAATAAATGAATAAACAGAATATTACCAAGTGCTAAAAAACATACCACTTCTCTCCAAAATTAGGCTTTATCAAGAGGTGAGTCTATGTTCATATAAACAGGTAAAATGTTTACACAAATTCCCAGAAGGGAAAAGTGGACTATAACACAGTTTTATCAGGAAACTAAACTATGCTCTCTTCTGGACGTTCAGCTTCAGAGCCTTTGCCTAACCTCTTTATCACTTACACAATGTTAATAGCAACTTGTAACAAAACGGCAGCAGTAACACGGTCACTATAGATTAGCTACCACCTGGCTGTGTTAGGCACTGTGCTAAGCAATTTGCTTAACTCCCAAAACGACCCTCCAAGGTAAGCATTTTTATTCCTATTTTCCAGACAAGCAAGTTGTGTGTCAGAGAAGCAGTCACACGCCCGTAATCACAGTAGGAAAAGCGATGAAACACGCAAAAAGAGTAAAAAGGACTGGGGCTGCAACTTCAGCACACGAGAAGAGAGGAAGGACAGAAAAAAGGACAGAAAACTACGCAGTACCAATGCCGGCTACACCACGCGGAGACGCCGCCGGAAGGCGGCGCCGGAAGTCGGGGCGCGGCTTCCGGACCTCACGCCGGAAGGGGCTCGTCAGCGCCGCCGAAAGATCTTCGTGGAGAAAGTCGCTTTTGGGTTGAGCTGCCGGTTGTCCACGAGGTTCTTTGAGTTCGCTCCCAAGCGTATCTGCAATTCAAAATGTCGCAGCCGTCCCCCCAAACTAAGCCCTGCAACCCCAGTAACCCCAGAGTCTTCTTTGATGTGGACATCGGAGGGGAGCGAGGTGAGCGGAGTCTGATACTTGCGGGATGGCCCCGAGGAAGCTATGCTTCCCGGGATTCGGGGGATTCCGATGGTGGCGTGCGGGTCGGGCCAGGGGCTGCTCTGTGGTGTGGAGGGGACGGCTGCCCAGACTGGACTGCTGGAACAAATCCAGGCTTCAAAGGCTGGGTCGAGCCAGCGCCCTTGTACCAATGCCATCGGTCTTGCGGAAGTTTCTGGAAATTTTTGGTTTTGGGATTGTGGCGGCCTTTATGTTTGCCTCCTGATTCGGTTGTACCTCCTCGCCACCTTGCACTATCAAGCAGGCGTAAAATAAGATTATTTTATGTTTGCAGTGGGACATTCAGAAAACTGATAATGTGTTTGTTGGGTTCCAGTCACGCCGTGTCTTATGCCACGCGAGATACACCAGCAGTTGCCAGATTGTAAATTAAAGCGACTTTTGCTGGTTGATTTTCCTTATTACCAATCTTTAACTTAGAGGTCCCGTCAGATTGGCGAACGTTTTCTCTGTGTTGGCCCTGGGGAAAATGAGCTCAGTGTAGCAATGTGGTTGCCTAGGCTACGTCAGCACTTCGGGAGCTCCTGAGGTCTTGTGAATTAGCGTATTGCTTTGTAACTGAAATACCCTTGTTCTGGAACAGGTTAGAATTGTTAGCTGGTCTGTGTGAATGCATATACAAACGGACACATCGGGATTCAGGGACCCCCGTGTCTGATTATGGACACACACATGTATTTATATATACATTTATTTTGTTTTGAAGTTAGTGCGAGGTTTGTTTTTACCTGCCTTAGGCGTTGTCTAAAATGGGAACTTTTTCATCTTTTGCTCCAGCGGCTGCACTAGGGAGGTTCCATAGAGCACAAAGGCTACAGCTATACTTAAAACTCAGCCAACCCGACCACTCAAAGGATATTTGATTTTTCTCCTATTGGTTACTTGGTGGTTGGAATTGCTGAGTACAAGTATAAGAAATTACTCAGAATTTAAAACCATTTGTACTTCATGCTGTCCCTTATATGGTCCTAATCTGCTGGCTCTGTATTTTTGATCCTTTGTTAACATGTAGAAAAATGATTGTTTCAAATTCATCTAGATACATGACACTTAACATTAGACGAATTTTGAATATTTAGAAAAATGACCAAAAAAGAGAACTTGGTATCTCAGTCACTATACTTTCACCAACCATCCTTTTATCATTTGCTTATTTAGTTGCTTGTTTTCCATACTGACATGTTTTCATTTTTTCTTTCAGTTGGTCGAATTGTCTTAGAATTGTTTGCAGATATTGTACCCAAAACTGCAGAAAATTTTCGTGCATTGTGTACAGGGGAAAAAGGCATTGGACCCACCACTGGGAAACCTCTTCATTTCAAAGGATGCCCTTTCCATCGAAGTATGTGTAAATTTTTTAATCTAATTCTTATAAATAATTCTGTTCTATAGCAATTAGGGAAGAAAATACTAAGTAAAGGGAAGTAAAGAGTGAAAGTTAAAAATTACTGTTAGTTTCAGGAGAATGCTCTAACATCTGAGGCAGTAGCTCAATTTCATAAAGGTTGGGCTGTGAACAGTGGAAATATGAGAGGGTACTAAGGTTTACTTATAGAAAAATGGACTACCTAGCTTCACCAGTGCCCTAGCTCTTCACTCCGTTGGGATTAGATTGAGAAAAAAGGGTGTGCCATGATAAAGAAGCAGACTTTAGATAGTTTGACTGCCTGGTGGCAAAAAAGTTATAACTACCACTTGGGCAAGATTGCTTGGGAAGGCTGTAGCCGATTTAAAGATTCAGTGTCTTGGTGTGATATTTAATTAAAAAATGACATTTCAGCAACAATGCTTATCACACTTTGTAACTATACCTTTGTTTAGTGATTATTTGATGCTTCCCCTAATAGACTGTAGGTTCCATGAATTAAGGAACTGTATCTTTTCACCATCTTGTTTTTAGCATGTAGTATAGTTACTGAGTGGGTTGGGTACTCAATAAATATTTGTTTAATGAATAAATATGTTAAAATATAATCATGAGTAGTTAGTTTATTAAAAGCAACTTAAGAAAAAACTAACATTGATTTTAAAATGTTTAAACTGTTGATTTATATTCATGTTTAATAAAATACTAAACTGTACTGTAGAATGTAGTATTTGGAAAAGAGTTGACATAGCAGGCCTGAGACTGCTCTCCTTGGAAAGGTTTGCTTGCAGCCTGGCCATTAGCTGGAGTTTAGGAACTTGGCACTGGAACCATTCCCTGAATCATAAAGATGGTTTACTGTGCCTGGATTATTTTACAAACACTTTGATTTATGCTAAACACCTGCTTTCCTTTTGGGAGTCTGGAATTTTGGTACATGCTAGGTAGAGAGTAACTGCATGATCTGGCCTGGTAAAAACCTTGGGCTTACTTGGGCAACAACATTGTGCATATGTTGCAGCATTTTTTTTGTTGGGGGAAGAATGTGCTCTCTGACCTTTCATGGGAGGGAGAGAGTATAAGGAAGCACGTAGATTTCTCCAGACTCTGTTGTATCTTTTCCTTTTATCGACTAGCTCTGTGTCCTTACTTTATTGCTGTAATATGACCAAATGCTGAGTCCCATGAATCCTAGGAAATTTCTGAACATGAGGGTGGTCTTGGGAACCTTTGACACCAAGTGATAATACTTGCTGAAGTACTCGCATTATGGTATAACAAATCTACTGGGAATAATTGGTCTTAGTAGACATCAGTGAGTAACACATGTCTAGCCATATACACAATGAAAAACAGTTGCTGTACTTAAGGAATTAATGTTTCCTGGAAGAGACAGATCATTACGATATACGTTATGAACGTTATAAAGTGGAGGTAGAGTCAAGATATTGTGGGAGAAAAATTATGAGATCCAACTTTGGGGTCTCAGTGACAGTTATATAGGGGAGGTACCATTTGAACTAATTCTTAGAGTATTAGTGAGTGATCAGTCGGTAAAAGTAGTTTGGACCCAGGCTATGAAAAGTTTAGAGTTATGGGGATGGGTGGGGAAAGACAGGAGAGTGGTATGACTAGAGTCATGTTTTAGGAAGTTTCTTTCTTACTACATGTTCATTAGTTAACATTGCTGTAGTCATCCATATTTTAGTTTCTAATAGTTATTTTCCTTTTTTGTAGTTATTAAGAAATTTATGATTCAGGGTGGAGACTTCTCAAATCAAAATGGGACAGGTGGAGAAAGTATTTATGGTGAAAAATTTGAAGATGAAAATTTCTATTATAAGGTAAAGTAGGCAAAAGTGTTTATTGCTAATAATAAAGGTCGTTGTGTGTCTGGTCTGGGTTACTAATTGGATTAAGACACCAATAAATGTCTCAAGTGTGCGTAGATTCTCCTTTTCTTGTAAAAGATATCATATTTGTGAATATGCTCTTTAGCAATCAAAAATTTCATCCACAAATTTTATTTGGCAAAAATATGATGGTTATGTCAGTATGATCCAGGTTTACATACTTCACTAAAGCCAATTTTTTTTTTTAAAGATTTATTTATTTATTTGACAGAGAGAGACACAGCGAGAGAGGGAACACAAGCAGGGGGAGTGGGAGAGGGAGAAGCAGGCTCCCCGCAGAGCAGGGAGCCCGATGCGGGACTCGATCCCAGGACCCCGGGATCATGACCTGAGCTGAAGGCAGTCGCTTAACCAACTGAGCCACCCAGGCGCCCAAGCCAATGAGTTTTTAAGAGCAGCCACCATATGGCAAATTGTTTCCAGGAAAAATGTTCTCATTATCAGAAGGATGGTAACTTGTGCATTTTTACGCTTGAATTTGAAAAGCAACAAAACCATCGCTAACATCCAGATGTCAGGGGATTTGCAAAGTAGCAGATATGGTTAATGTCCAAGCTCCTAAAGGACATTAGTGGTGCCTGCGCCTTCTTACCTTCATTGTCCCAAGATGTAATCGGGTATATTGCATCATTCAAGTTGTAAGAATGGACATGTAAGTACAAAAGTAGAGTAATATCTTTGGAAATGAGGAATATGAGCAGAGTAATTAGGATAATTTGAAAAGAAAATGTCATCAGTCTTTTAAACAGTATTTATTGGCTGCAGCTCTTAGGTATTTAGTACTGTCACTGGCACCAAGGAGTTTATAAAAATGCATAGCCTTGATAACAAGGAATTTATGATATTTACGGGGAAGACAAGATTAAAACACATGGGACAACAGGAGAATAATATAATAATGGGCAAATAAATGCTAAATTGATTGAGACTTTCAGTATATATTATAGGAGAAGAGATGATTTATATATTCCAAATTACGAGGGAAGATATTGAAGAGGAATGGGTACTTAAGCTGGGCCTTGCAGGGTGGCCAAGACTTGGTTAGACAGGAACTAAAACATAGATTCCAGTTTGAATGAGGGATATAAGTAAGTAAAGACAAAGGCAATAGGAGGCTGAGAAAATAAAGTTAATACTCTATTTGTTATTATGGGAAAAGCACCACACTTTTGGAAAGGAGAAGGGGAAGCTACCTCTGAAGGATGAAAACTAAGATTATGTGATTGCTTTGATCAAAAGAAAGGACATAGTTTTTGCCTTCTGCAAACTTGGTAGCCCTGAAAGCTGAATTTTTTGGGTTGAAGGGGTAAAAGACATTTTCAGTGGGAAGACTAACATCAGAGTACAATGCATGGCCCAATGATGAATAATTTAGAAAGCCTAAGGATAAAGTGGAAAGATGAAGAAATCTGGTTTCACAGCACTTTTGAGGTTGATGCCAAGTAGAAATTTGATTTCAAGATGTATGCAGCAGTTTCTTTAGGTCATTCCCTGAAGAATGGTTCTCTGAAGATTCACCTGGGATGAAAGCCATAATGTTTGGATTCCTTTGAGATTAGGGAAGTACCTAAGGAATGTCCTGTCTAAATTGAATATCCCATCACTGTTCCCAGTTTATTGATGTGTAAAGGAAGAATCATAGCGTAGGCCCCTAAAAATGGGAAGATTATTGAGTTCTTCTCAGAAAAGAGAACATTCACTATAAAAAAGGACAAAGTGTAATCATTAGATTTCCTTAATGCAGCGTCTTTGTCTTAAAGTTGAGATATAAGCCTGTTCTAAAAATGGCCAATTTAGGAATCTACATTGTTACTTGGTTTCATAAGGTTTTTTTTAAAGTCTAAAAGGTGATTAAGTACCCCATGTTTGTGAATTAAAGGTTGCAATTTATACAAAATAACACTACATTGTTTGCTCTAAATGATATTACAGCCTGCCCTAGTTTTCTGTGAATGGTCAGTAAAAGAACAGTTCACACTAGGACCTCTAACCTTCGTTTTCTTTTACTGATTTGTATTTCTACAGCATGATCAGGAAGGTTTATTGAGCATGGCAAATGCAGGCTGCAATACAAATGGTTCTCAGTTCTTTATCACAACAGTCCCGACTCCTCACTTGGATGGGAAACATGTGGTATTTGGCCAAGTAATTAAAGGAATGGGTGTGGCAAGGATACTGGAAAATGTAGAAGTGAAAGGTGAAAAACCTGCCAAAGTAAGTAAAAGTTACAGTGAAATACACTTGTTATCTTAATTACTGTCTTAAAGAGATGTAAGTAAAAGGATCAGATGATTATTAACTGCGAAAATGTTAAGATGACTTTTGGCATAAAAGCCTAGACCTGCCACTTTTTCTTGAAACTTTTCTTCAGTGGGAAGGATAACATCAGGGTAATTTAAAAAGAGATTTTTATTATTTCCACTTCAATTTTGGTGATTTTTTTTGTAGGTTTCTTAACTCTTCTATACCTGCAAAAGTTTGAATCAGTATGTACACTAGTCATAGTAGGAAGAGGATAGGAAACCAAGAATCCTGTTGAGACTCTGCTGTTTAACTGGTGGTTTGGCCTTGATCTGGTTATTTAAATTTTCTGGGCATGTTTCTTCATCTTATATAAATTTCTTTAGGGTTTAGACTAGATTATGTAACTCTAAAGAGCCTTGTGTTCTAAATGTCTGTGAAATCACAGTGGCCACAAAACTACCTAACCTAATTGGCAGGGCTGTGATTGGGAATTGGAAACTGAAATACCTGCAGGAAGTAGGCTGTCACCATTGTATGAAAGAAACAGTAGTGGAATTGAAAGGACATGCCTCACCTAAAGAAAATTACATAGAGAATGATAGTATTTTCAACATATTCTTCGTATACTGAGCTGCTGAATAGCAGTAAAACACTTTCCTAAAATAGTGTCATGGTATTACTGAGAATGTATGTATATAAAGGGCATTATTGTAATTAGAGCAGATAGAGGAGACTTCTGTCAATCTGTCATTTGAGAAGTGACTTGGACAGTGTTGCACATGACTGACAGCTGTATAGCTTTTAAACCCAGATTTCTTGTTTTTAATCTCATTAATATGGTAGTAGACCTCTACAATTTAGGATTATTTTTACAGTTGTGCGTTATTGCAGAATGCGGAGAATTGAAGGAAGGGGATGATTGGGGCATATTCCCAAAAGATGGCTCTGGTGACAGTCATCCAGACTTCCCTGAGGATGCAGATATAGATTTAAAAGATGTGAGTACTTTCAGATTAGTCAAATTTTAATTATTAAAAATAGTACTAAAATTTTGAATTACTCCTATCAATCTGTCTTAGTGATAGAACCTAGCATTAAACCACATTAATTACTAAAATGCAACATATTTGTATTTTTTAATACAGGTAAATAAAATTTTACTAATAACAGAAGATGTAAAAAATATTGGAAATACTTTTTTCAAATCTCAGAACTGGGAGATGGCCATTAAAAAATATGCAAAAGTTTTAAGGTAATAAAGTATTCTTAATTAATTAATTCTAAGAGTTTGTAGGTTGAATTATAAACTGAAATTCAGAGTTGTTTATTGTCTTTTTGGCAAAATTACTTTGCAGAATAATAACCAGCTGTGTTGAAATAGTTTCACATCTTTTGTTTCCTCCAGCTTCTTACTTTGAAAAATTTCAAAATACAGGAAAGTTGAAAGAATAGTATATGAATACACCTGTACCTTTATTTCTTTACACTATTTTTAACTCTTACTATATTTGTTTTCGTAGAATCATTTTGAAAGGAAGTTACAGATACCATGACACTTTACCCCTAAATAGTTGAGCAGGTAATTCCTAAGAAACGAAAACGTGCTTCTACATAACCTTGATACAATATTATCTAATATGTAATCCATGTTCGAATTTCCACAATTACTTCAATTTTCTTTTTTTAGTCCAGAGTCCACTGTATCATTTGGTTTTATGTCTTTAGTCTCTTATCTTTAGTAGTCCCTACTCTGCACTAGGTTTTTGTAGTCATTTGTATCTTGTGGAGTCTTAAGTCAGTTGTCTTATTGAATACCATCTGTATTTATTTGATTACTTCCTCAAGATTAGTTTGAGGTTAAATATTTTGGTAAGAGGACTTAAATCGGTGGTGAATATTTCCTTTGATATCACATCCTGAAGGCACACGTCAGTTTGACCTATTTTGAGTTTTGGCACTTGGTTAAAGTGGTGTCAGCCAAATGCTTGTGTCATAAAGCTACCTTTCCCTTTCGTAAATAAGTACTTCATGAGGTGATCCTGTGAGATTGTGTGAATATCCAGTTCCTAACCTTTCTTTCATTCAGTGGGTTTTTGCATCATTGAAGATCCTTCCCTGAATCAATTACTATACTGGTCACAGAACTGATGTTCTAATTTTTTCATTCTGCAGTTATTTTCTTGCATTCTAATGTTTACAAGAGCCTCTTCCTTCTCCCCAGCCCTTTTTAGTATTATATACTTGGGATTTTTTTTAAGTTCAACCTATTATACTATCATTCTTTTTGATGTTCAAAGGGTTCCAAATTTGTCCAGTGGAAGCCCCCTTTTCCTGTATCCTTTGGACATGTTCCTATTAGTCTGTGAGCACTTGCTTTCTGGTAAAAGGTGTTTCAGTTTCATCTTTTACTAAACTGTTTCCAGATCTGGTATTAGCAGTTTCTCCAAGGAGCCCTGGTTCTTGGTTCTTTTTATTGGGGGATAGATTTTAGAAACCATATTCTGAGGGCCAGGTGTGTCCATTGTTTCTGGGCCCTTTTCCGTGGGCAGAGCCAGGAACTGTATTCAAATACAGTTCAAAATCAACACTGCAAAGGTTCTTCACCTTGCCTCATTCCATTCTCTCTCCCACGGTGACAACCTTGGCCCAAACATACTTAACGTTGGAAAATACATAATGGAGACCTGAGCTTTAAAAATTGGGAAGTGTTAGTAGTGCATAATTATCTTTAGATTTGAGGAATGCTGTTAAATTGGTTTCTTTGAATACTTGGGGGGAAAAAAGTTGGAACAAATAAAAATCTTCTAAAGGAAAATAAGATTGTGATCATTAAGAATATTAATATTAGCATTTGATGAGCTTTTTATATCAGAAATGACCTAACACTTTTTGCCATAGTTGAAGGAGCAGAGTAAGTTGTGTGTGGCATTATATGCTACCTTTATTAATGTATTCTCCAGATATGTGGAAGGTTCAAAGGCTGTTATTGAGAAAGCAGATAGATTGAAGCTGCAACCTATAGCTTTAAGCTGTGTGCTGAATATTGGTGCTTGTAAACTGAAGATGTCAAATTGGCAGGGAGCAATCGACAGTTGTTTGGAGGTAAGTCTCTTTAACATCAGACTTTTTGAAGGAGTGGGATTATGATTTTTCAACTTGAAAAACAATTTTATGTACAGTAATATATTTTATTACAGAGGACCAAATGAGACTTGATGAAGCATAACTTAAAAGTCATTTTATCTCTAAATATTTTGGACCTTCAGTTCTTCTGTTAATCCATTTATTTAGCTGATGACATTATGTAACTTAATATCTATGAAGATACTTTCCTTTTTTCCTCAGAGCACATGTATCAGTTCATTTATTCATTGAACATATTGAGCACCTTTTGTGTGCAGGGCATTGGAATATGGGTTGCAGAGCTAGTCAGACTTGGTGTTTTTGTTAGACTTCTGTCACTAACTTTGTGATCTTGGTTAAGTCCTAATTTTAGAGTTTTTTTTTTTTTTAAAGATTTTATTTATTTATTTGAGAGAATGAGAGAGAGAGCATGAGAGGGGTAGGGTCAGAGGGAGAAGCAGACTCCCTGCCGAGCAGGGAGTCTGATGCAGGACTCGATCCCAGGACTCCAGGATCATGACCTGAGCCAAAGGCAGTCGCTTAACCAACTGAGCCACCCAGGTGCCCTAATTTTAGAGTCTTAACATCTTTATATTAAATGAAAATAATCCGTGCCTCACAGGATTGTTACAAAGATTATATAACATATGTAAACCATTTAGCATAGTTTTGGGCACACGTTAGGCATCTAATAGAGATTAGGTGCTTTAATTAAAAGACTCAGACTCAGACTTGTGTTCCCTCTCTCACTGTCTATCAGAAAATAAATAAAAATCTTAAAAAAAAAGGGGGGGGGAGCATATAATAGAGGAAAAAACTTATCCAAGGAAACGATGGGTCTTCACTCTGGATTTCTTTAAGTAGGCTCCACACCCAACATGGGGCTCGAACTCATGACCCTGAGATCGAGTCGCATGGTCTTCTGACTGAACCAGCCACGTGCCCGAACTCTGGATTTCTTTTTGACCTTTGAGAGGCAGATAATACAACTTTTTCAGTAAAATCTTAGTATTGACTTTTAGAAGATGTGAAGTAAACAAAATTATTTGTAATATGTTTATTTCAAAGGAGAGACCTATTCAACTTTACTCACACTCCTTAAAATACCCTGTAGGTTTTTGTTTTTTTTTTTAAAGATTTTATTTATTTATTTGACAGAGAGAGACAGAGAGGGAACACAAGCAGGGGGAGTGGGAGAGGGAGAAGCAGGCTCTCTGCCAAGCAGGGAGCCCAATGTGAGGCTTGATCCCAGGACCCCGGGACTATGACCTGAGCCGAAGGCAGAAGCTTAACGACTGAGCCACCCAGGCGCCCAACCCTGTAGGTTTTAAGTAAAAGAGTGTAACAAATTTTTTATTCATAACAGTTTTCTGTTATCATTTAGGGCCCAATCAGGAGATAGAAACTATACAGTAATTTGAAAAGAGAAATTTTAATATAAAAGAGTATGTAAGAGGGGATTGGAATAATGAGGGAATGGCTAATAAAGAGAATTCTAAAGAATATGGGAAAGCAGATATATAGATCTGCTATATATATGGAGCAGTCACTCCCCCTAGGCTAGGATGAAGCCCCCAAGGAAGAGGCACTTCATGACAGCCCCTAGGCTGATGTCCAGATCTCACTGGGGAGGGGGGATGGCTGTGACTTACTGGGTGGCAGAGAAGTTCACTGGCTACCATACTTATGGGACTCTGCTGTAGTGCTTGGGTAAGTTGCCTGCAGTGAGCTGCTGTGTGCTCTCTACCAAGCTCAATGCAGGAGCCTGCAAGAAGTGTACTGGAACCTGGAAGAGAAACAGCTTTTCTCGTCTGTGTCCTTTTGGTGCCCTCTACTGATAAAATGTAATGTGCCCGCTGGCAGAGAGAAGAAATTTACAGGGTCCATCCAGCTCCATTATCACAGAGCAGTGAAGGGTTGATTTGGAGTTGACTGGCAATAAATTGAAATTTAGTACATATATTTAATAATATTTAGGTAAAAATATTAATTTTATAATTTCTTGTAGGCTCTTGAAATAGACCCATCCAATACCAAAGCATTATACCGTAGAGCTCAAGGATGGCAAGGATTAAAAGAATACGATCAAGCATTGGTAAAATTTTGTTCTAAGCTTTAATATTTTTAGACAATCACCTTCATAAATCATGTATCTAATATTTTTTTAAATGTCTTTTTTCAATTAAAGGCTGATCTTAAGAAAGCTCAGGAGATAGCACCGGAAGATAAAGGTAAGTTGGCAATTTTTATGGTCAAAGTTCATTTTGTCCTGTTAAGAATGTATCTTTATGAACCATTGTACCCTTTGCCATTTAGATATTTGTTCAACAGATACTACATAATGACTGTTATTGGTACTGATCATATGGCAGTGAACAAGTCAAGGTCCCTGTTCTCAAAAGAGCTTACATTCTAGTTACTCTTCAGAATACTGATTTTCACATACCCAAATATTTTTCTCTCATATCATTTGAGATCTGGTTCCTGTTACTTTAATTCTAGTTGAAAGCACAGCAGTAAAAGATACAGTATTTATGATGAATTTAATGTCTGGGACCATTCCTTAAGCTGAATGAGGCCATAATACAAGTATTCTAGTTACTGGATGTGTATTTTAGGAAAGCTTTGGAAAGTTAGGACAAAAATTAGTTTGTTTTTTTCAAATACGCCTGCTACAAATAGTGATACGAGATCTAGATATTAAAATATATCTTCAGTCTCTCACTGCTAAAGTAAAACAGGGGAGGCACTTAATTGCCTTCTCTCATAGGGAGAGAGAAGGCAAATCTACACATAATTCAGACTTCTCTCAAATTGACAATCTTCTAAAGTTATGTTTCATGGTTTTTGTGTTTGTGTAATTGCTTTGTCAGTAAAATAGTCTATTGAGCTCAGTTACTTTAGAGAAGAGTTGTATCAACGGGGAGAATTAACTATCATATGTAAAACATTAGTTGTTGGGCATCCTAATTTTTTGGATGTTTTGAGAAATAACCCCTATTACGTATTTATTTTACAGCTATCCAGGCAGAATTGCTGAAAGTCAAACAAAAGATAAAAGCACAGAAAGATAAAGAGAAGGCAGCGTATGCAAAAATGTTTGCCTAGTAAGAAATTCAGTTTTATTTAAATATGCATTGATTGTTATATAAAGGCAGTAAGAAAATTTAAAGGTTTTTGTCAGTTATATATGATCCCTGATGTGTTTCCTTTGATACTTCAGTTTCCCATTGTTTACATTTCAGGAATACTGAAAAGAGTTCACTCTTAATAAAACAGTGTTACAAAATACAGTGAAGTTTGATTTTTTTTTAAATGGCTTTCTGCATTAATCACAAAGAATAATGGTGTCTGTTATTCTAAACTCGGTACCTGTTTCTAAACTCCTGAAGACACATCTTGTTGAATAAACAGTTTAAAGCTTAAGTTTGTATACTGTTTCCCTCAATTCTTTGATGTATTTCTCTGTGGTTGGTTTTTGCTGGTGTTTTGTACTTATGTACAAAATATTCAGGGGTCAACACACTTTCTCCAAAGGGCCAGATAGTAAATATTTTAGGTTTTGTGGACCATTGTCATCTGTCACAACTACTCATTTCTGCAGTTGTAGCCACAGACCGTATGTAAACCATTGGGTATCATGTGTTCCAGTAAAACTATTCATGAGAAAAGTGGTGGGCTGGATGCTAAACTCTGGTATAGAATATACATTTATATTTGAAGTTTTGAATTTGACAAGTCAAATCTACATTAAAGGCCAGTAGTGTATTTGCTATTGGTACTGAATCTTTGAAGAATTATAGAGGTAAGCAGATGCTACCTCATTTGTAAAGTTTTATGTAGGAGGAATATTCATCATTTCGGGTTTAAGTATAAAATGTTTATTTCTTTGATAATTTTATGAACATTCTGATCAGTAATATGCAGTAAAATATTTTGACACCTGTTGACTTCTTAACATTTAAAGTTAGTTTGCCATACGTTTTATTTATTTTTTTTATTTTTTATTTTTTTTAAAGATTTATTTATTTGACAGAGAGAGACAGCGAGAGAGGGAACACAAGCAGGGGGAGTGGGAGAGGGAGAAGCAGGCTCTCCGCAGAGCAGGGGAGCCCGATGCGGGACTCGATCCCAGGACCCCGGGATCATGACCTGAGCCGAAGGCAGTCGCTTAACCGACTGAGCCACCCAGGCGCCCTGCCATACGTTTTAAATAAACTATCAAACGTGCCTGCAAATGAAATCAGTTGCAGTTTACATTCCATTGTAAGCAGGTCCTCCACCACCTTCGGGTACCACCCAGTTAATATTCTGACTTGGATCTTTAATATCACATGTTTTACAGTGCACGCAGTTCTGAGCATTTATCTGTAACCGAAATCCATCACCTTGTTCCAAAGGTACAAATTCATAAACTCCTATAAGGAAAAATAAATAATATTGTGAAGTACCTGTTTTAACTTCTGAGATTCAAAAGTAGAAATTGAAGTCCTGGAAACAGTAGCTACAGAAACCTTGAAGGTTTGTTTTCTTAATGTTTACCCATAGAGAATATTATGAAGATCTTGGTGTGTGCTATTGCTATTAGTATAAATTAAGTATGGATAAAAGCAGAAAGTATACAGTTATTTGGCCGAGTTAGTCTTACTAAATAAGGGAACAACATTTAGCAATTTTTGAGTTCCAATTTTATATGTGTGTTACAACTAAAAAGACAAATTGGATCCAATGCTTACCCCTTGAAGAGTTTACAAACCAGTGTAAGGACAGAAATGATTTAAAAAGTCAAAAGACAGTCAGGGTCCCTGCCCTCAGAGTTTACATTCTAATTCTAGTCCCTCCAGAATATACTGATTTTCATATATCTGCATACTGTTCTACCATATTAGAGATCCAGTTCCTATTATAATTCTAATTGAAAGTTTACATTAAAGGATAGAGTATTCATGATGAATTTAATGTCTGGGACCATTTTTTGAGCTGAATGTGGCTATACCCTAATGTTTTAGTATAGATATAATGTGTGTGTGTGTGTGTAGGAGCAGCCATGACAAATGATTTAAGTCATGTGAACATGGAAAGAGGTATTAGGTGTTCCATAATCCTTGGTCTGAGGGTAAGGGAAAGGCTTTTTTTTTTTTTAAACTCATGACCTGGAGATCAAGACCTGAGCTGAGATCAAGAGTCAGCCACTTAACCAACTGAGCCACCCAGGTACCCCAGGAAAGGCTTTGAGAAATGTCAACTGCATTAGGCTTACCAAAAATTCCCTATTACTTTAGCATTGCTAGAGTAAGAACCACAAAAATGAGTTTTCTAATGGAAGCTGGATGTACGGGGTCATTTACAGTTTCCATGCAGTGGAAGGAGACATTTCTTAAAATAATGGTAGCATATTTCCAACATGGTTAAAACAAATACGTGTTTTAGGAATGGACAGAAATCACATTACTGACCTGCAGGGCAGAATCGCTGCTCCGGTCCATCATATATTGACAGATTTCTATTTACAGGAATACTGTCGTCCTTTAAGGTTAAATGTGCTGGCTGGTCATGTTCATGGTTAGTACCACTCAGAGCCACAGATGACAAAAGGTCAAAACTGATCTGTCCATCGGGTTTGGGATACTCAATAGGTGTGCAGTCCTTGGCTGGCTTGAGCTGATCAGAGTCAGAACCTTAAACAGTTTTGAGGAAGATTTTGAATAAAAATAACACTAATGTAAAAGTACTTTCTCAAACATTTTTATGAAAACTTGAAGATATTATACCAAAGAAGTAAGACTTTAGTCCTCTTATAGTAATGATATAGATTAAAGATACTGAATTTACTATTTCTCTAATAAAACAAGTTTTAAACAAAAAACTCACTTTATTACTTAATGGATCCTATTCGTGAGGTTTAAAAAAAATAAATTTTTTTTTTTTTAAAGTTAACTCTACCCTCAACATGAGGCTAGAACTCACAACCCCAAGATCAAGAGTTGCATGCTGTACTGAATGAGCCAGCCAGGCGCCTGCATTCATGAGTAGCATGAATAATGATTATAATATTCATACTCAAATATGTTGGAATTACCTTTATGTTTTAGAGTCCACGGCTCCATTCCTCTCAATATCCAGTAAAAGACTCCAGTGTAAAGCATCCCGCCATATACACCCAGTATCCCATGGCAGGATGGTCTGATATTTCTAACAGTGTATAGCTCTTTCCACACCCAGGATTTCTTTATATTGTCTTCATATTCAGGTACATGAAGTCCTTTTGTTAAAAACATGAAATTAACTGTTAAGTGTCAAATTACCTTAAGGAGTATAAAATACTTTATCAGGAAGGTATTTTGCTACTGAAATACCTGATGAGTGAATCTTAAATTTAAACAGGTGGCATTGTAAGACCACACTTGAAGACTCTTTCACATACAAATGCTGGCATCTTTCAAGAAAGAAGATAACCATTTGATATATGTTAACAGGTGGTAACGCATTGATTTCTTAAACTTAGTAGTATGGAAAATTAGTTTTAAAATTCAGTGAACCTGAAAAGGTTAAAGAGTTCATGCTACCTATAAAAGTGAAAAATTTTTATAGTTGATTAAATGAAACACTTCTACCTGTTAAACGTTGAACTGTGCCCCCCCCCAAAAAAGATTATTTTCAAGTCCTAACCCCCAGTTATCTCAGGATGGGTCACAACAGGGTCACTGCAGATGTAATTAGTTGAGGTCATACTGGAATAGAGTGGGTCCTTAATCCACCAACTGGTGTCTTCATGAGATACACAGAGAAGAGAGGAGAAGACGGAAGCAAGAGATTGGAGTTATTCTGCCAAAAGCCAAGGAATGTCTGGGGCTCTCAGAAAGCTGGGAGGGGCAAGAAGACTAAAGACAGGAGAGAGTAAGGTGCTATCAACACCTTAATTCTGAACTGCTAGCCTACAGAACTCAGAATAAACTCCTGTTGTTTTATGCTGTCCAGTTTGTACTTTGTTGTGGCAGCCCTAGGAAATTTATAATACCGAAAATGGTGCATGCATTTAATATTTAATGGGACAAACTGGTTCTTCTTACTAACTTGCCCAAACTCCGTAGTGGCTATACACTTTGCAGTCACTGTTCTGTTCTGGCTCCATTCCCTTTCCCTCAGGCTTTAATCCTCCCTCTGTCTGGTCTTTGTGGATCTACTTGCACCAGTACTGTCTGTGCTGGTACTGTGTGTACATGAAGTGCAAGTATGGCTTGTGGTCCCAACAAGGAAAGCCACTTGGCAAGAAAATGAGAAAAAAGTTCCACTACTCAACAATTACACTTACCTATTCTGTTCTCTCTGGCCTCGCCTATGTTCTACCTATCCCCTTCCTCTCCCACAACCTAGGCCTCCATTTCTACAAAGACATTTGAAGGCATAATCAGGTTTCATATTTCTCCCTGGAGGAACATTTGTTTTCTGGAATTCTAAGGAATAAGGTTTATTTATCAAATATCTACTAAGTTGTTACTATGTGCCAGGGATTTGGGATTCCTGGTGAACAAAGTCTCTGCTCTCTTGGAGTTTTCCATCCAAGAGGCAGGAGACAAAGCTGATAATTATGTGCCAAAAGGGGGAAAATACTATAGGAAAAAAAAACAACAACAGTCTGTTGGGGGAAGGGGTGGGAGTGCTCTGTGTGCATTGCAAATTAACTGGTACAGTCCATATAAGGCCACCATGAGGGAGAGATCTGAGCAAAGGGGAAGGGAGCGAGGGAGTCAGCCATGAGTAAAGATCAAGAGATGGTCTTACAGTCAAGAAGCCAGTGTGGCTGGAATGGAGAGTAAAAAGAGATGAAATCAGAGGAGTGCGAAAACTTAGGCTTTTATTTTGAGAAAAATTGAGAATTACTGAACGGTTTTCATAGATTAAGGGTTTATGGAGGTAGAAGAGTTTAGCTCTTCCTCTCCACCAGAGCAGAAGGGTCACATCTATGGCTGTGCTTGCAAAGCCTGCAAAGGAAAAGGTGCTGCTGGATTCTGCAGTCTGCAAAGCTGTTCTGTTTTCAGATTGAAGATACTGCAGTGTTTCTGAGGTATCTTAGTGTGTATATGATACATATGAAATGTAACAAAGTACAGTCAAACTTGAAATCATTTTTTTTTAAATTTTTTAAAAAGTTTATTTATTTAAGCAATCTCTGTACCCAACTTAGGGGTCCAAACTCATGACCCCAAGATCAAGAGCCGCATGCTCTACCAACTGAGCCAGTCAGGTGCCCCAAACTTTATTTTTTTTAAAGATTTTTATTTATTAATTTATTTGACAGAGAGAGACACAGAGAGGGAACACAAGCAGAGGGAGTGGGAGAAGGAGAAGCAGGCTTCTCGCTGAGCAGGGAGCCCCATGTGGGGCTCGATCCCAGGACCCTGGGATCGTGACCTGAGCCGAAGCAGACACTTAACGACTGAGCCACCCAGGTGCCCCAGGTGCCCCAAACTTTAAATCATTTCTAAGTAGGTGGGACATCACTGGTACTATTCTACTTTTGATGTGAATAAAACAGAACATTGATATAAAAATCTAATTACTGAGATTAAGTCACATAGTCATACAGTTCTTTGCACAGCATACATCTGAATGCTTTGTGAAAAGGGACAGATCTTTTAATGTCACCTGAAATATGCATAAAGACCTCAAGATTTTTAATTGTATTTATTTTCATTCTCTATCTATCTATATACTAAGTGTATGTTTAAATAGCTTCTTTTTAAATATCTCAGTGAAGAACCTGACAATTTTCAATGCTTTAAATAGGAAGTTCTTACCTATTGTCTTTGATTGGAGATTTTCACTAGTTAGTTGATTAAAAATAGATTCTGCTGCCAAAATTCCACTTTTCATTGCTGTGTGGGTACCTTTGATCTTGGGAACATTCATGAAACCAGGACTACAACCAATTAGTAAGCCACCAGGAAAGGTGAGTTTTGGTATAGACTGAGGAAAGAAACATTCAAAGTGCATTTTTAGCTTAAACAAAACTGAATACTACAGATTATTATCATCTCTTAAAGTCTTCTAAAGCTGTAGGGAAAAATGTGAAGGGAAAAAATCAGAGCAAGGGCAGTTTTTTCCCCATTTCCTAAGAATGAGGATTAGAACTATTACTATTTTTCTAAGACTTTTCCCTCTTCTTCCCCATGACTAACCTATATGAGACAGATTTAGGACCATATTAAATAAAATGTTATTTTTACATATCCATGTCTAAAAATACTCCCTAAACCTAAACAACTATTATCTAAATTGTAATCTGCTTTTATGTGCATTCTCAGTAACACATGATTTACAAAAGAATGTTAACTCTATATGCCCTTTTTGTTTTACTTTGATATCTAGGGATGGAAACTTAGGTTCTCATCATGGCATCATTACAATTAGCTACTTCCTTAAAGAATATATTTTAATATATGAATTTATGATTATGGTTCTCAGACTGAATTCAATATTAGAACCACCTAGATAAAAGAGCATGAAATCAGGATCACAGAGTAGATAAGATGGGGGAGGGCTTTCTGGAATATTACTAGCTGAAAAGAGGTAACAGGAATTTGGATAATGACAACACTTTTCTTAAATAGGGCTGTGGCCTTGCTAACACTAAGTTTGATTTAATAACCAGAAGACTGTGAAGTTTAAGAAAAGGACATGGATTACTAGTGCAAGGTCTTCCAAACTGGTCAGCATAAGTCGTACGAATAAAAGTCTTATGGCCCAAGCAAACATATTTTTACATCCTGGGAGGATCCTACCCTGTAGGGGCAGTGTTACTGGCAGCTGGGTATCTTGTTAAGGAACTGAGGAAAAGTTGCACTGAGAAATGTATTCTAGGATATTCATTAAACCACAAATTATTGGAAACCCTCCCGAAAAGGTAAGTTTTGGTACAAACTGAAAAAGAAAAAGTCATGTATATAGAAACAACCTTATTTATAAAGAGAACTGGTGGTTGCCAGAGGGGAGGTGAGTGGGGGGGACGGCAAAATATGTGAAGTGGATTAAGAGGTATAAACTTCCAGTTATAAAATAATGATTTAAAAATTTTAAAAAGAGGGAAAAAAGTCATGTTATATTTGTTAGCTCAAAATAAAATCAAATGTTTTAAATCATTGCTTAAGGTTCTTCAAAAACTTACTAGAACTAAATTTCTGAATCTTTGACTAACTGAATCAGAAAATTTAAGTAAAAAGTGAGTGTGTGTGTATAAGTGCATGTGTGCGGTCAACTCTTCCTGCCATTCTAAAAAATCATCTGAGATGTTGAAACACACAAGGCAGATGTTTTTAAATACAGATCTGTATGTCCTATTGAATATACTGGGAACTTTATAAATTAAAAAGAGTAGAATTAGACTGACATGTATTATAGAGATTGTGCAAAAGAGCTGAATGGGCTTGAACATAGTTATGCAATTTAATAAATATTTGTTGCAAATGAATTACTACAGAAACAAAACCTCATGAGAAGTAATCCCATAGCAACAGAAGTTAGGGATACTGTTATTTTAAGATTCTAGTGATTATATTTATAATTTAACTATGATTTTACTTGACTTTATGAATTATTGTTACAGTAATAAAGTATTTGGAACTTCATTTTAAGGGTTAACTCCCCTCTCCCCCAATTTTCTACCATCTGTTACTTCTACAACAGAATTACGGAAAAAAAAAAAAAAAGATATCCAATCTATAAAATGGCTCCAGATTCCTAGAATATTAGAGACAGAAAGGATCATCTATAAAATAAAGGCCAGAGAAGATAAGTAACTTGCTTTAAATCACTTGGTATAAATTTTAGTAAGCTAATTTTTTAGATCATCTTACCTAATATTTTTACAGCAGTACTAACAGCTTTTATCATAGCTACCTAGGTTTTTTATCTCATTGACTATATATACTTAATACATTAACTTTTTTTTTATAACCATGCTGTTTTATAGCTTGTTTTTTTTATTTTTACTTAATGTCGTATCTTTAACATCTTTTCCATGTCAACATCTGCAGATGTACCCATCATATTTTTAATGACTACAAAATTCTTTGTATAGACTTGAGCTACCAGTTTCTTCTTTTTTTGTATGTTATATGTATTATATGCTGTATTCTTTTTTAAAATTTAAATTCAACTAATTAATATATAATGTTACATTAACATAAGATTTATTATGAACATATACTAAAATAGACAATTAAGGGCAAAAGCTTGCCAGAGGCCACCTAAAAGGCATGGATGTTACTAGGTAGTTGGGATGAATTAATTACCTTTGTGGAAAACTAAATCTTTGTTTCCTGGCAGCTAAGGAATAAAAGAAAATATCTTTGGATCATATAGTTTTAATTTTCTGGCTAAAAACCAACCAACCAACAAAAAGCCTATAAATTTATCTCAAGAAATCAATACATTCTTAAAACTAAATTCATGGTGTAATTTTATTTAACTATGGTGTAACACAGTTTTATAAACACTAGATGCTCTGATTAAAGTTTCTTCCTATGACATAATTTTCTATTCTTTATCTGAATTTATTACATTATATTTTCAATGTTTATAATACAGAAATAAGAAAAAGTTGGATGAGTTACCTGAAAGCCACCTTCATTCAGGGCTCTGGCTCCATATGCAATCCTTTTTCCACCTTCCAATGTTGGCTGAATGCTGGGATGGTGTTTCCACCTCTGGAACTCTTTAAATGGGCTCAAATATGGATTCTGGTAGTCTAGACCAACCTTAAAATTTTTATATTTAAATTTGGTAGATTTATACAATTAGACATTTTTATTTCAAATTATATCAAGCTAAAATGTGATCAATATTTATAAGAAAACATGTATGTTAAATTTCTTGTATTCAAAGTACTTGGAGAAATATATGCAGTAACCTAAACTTAAATAAATGAATAAAATCTGTTTGGAAAAGAAAGGGTAAACAAAAGGATACCTGTGTTTATAATTGGCCAAACTTTAAAAATTTAGAACATATTAATAAATCATTGTGCTCTGTAAATAAAAGCCCAAATTAGAAAAATATTTGTAGGTAAGTGTCTAACATTATGTTTCTACAAAAGGAGTTGTAATTATTTTTCATTTATCAGTACCCATTCTAGTAATCAACTAATAAGCTATCTGTGGTACTAATGAGGCAAAAATGAAGAAACAGAACGTAATCATACTTAGAAAAAAGAGGACAAGAAATATAAGAAGTTACATTTTATAAGGCATTATCAAAATGCTGGAATTAATAACCAAATCTTTTTTGCTTTGAAAAAATTAAGTCACTGGAATAATCATACAAAGATGAGAAACTGAACACTTGGCTGGGTGTCAAAAAACACCAATAATGCGAAAACTTAATAATGTGTCATATACAAGTCTAGCTATGACATTAAATTATAAAGCTGCCACCAACTGTAAGGTGCAGAAACCCTTATTTTTCCATTCCTTGCAATGTTCAAGATGTAGTTACTGCAAAGATGTAAGTGGCCAAAAAGGGAGAAAATGCTTACATTTTTTAAAAAGTTAAAGATTCAAACCCAGTGCTGATTTCATTTCTCGTGACAGCATGCCATAGTGAAAAATGGGCTTGGAAGTCACGCAAACTCAGGTGTGGATCCTGCCTCTGTCATTTAATGGGTGTATTTGGGAAAGTTGTGTAACTTGTTTGGACGTCAGTGTCCCGTCAGTAAAATAAGGATATACATACTTCATAGGACTTTTATGAAACTTATAATTCTCCGTGAAGCCTAGGGCATAGTGTTTGGCATTTAGTAGCTACCACCACAAAAGTTATGTGTGTTTAAAGCTACAGACCAATGCCTGTGACAGCCCCAAGCACTTTACCTACGGACAAAATTAGAAAGTGACCTTTAAATGAAAAGCATTCTACATGCTCCAGATTTTATAACACTGATGATCCAAGGACTCTAACAGTAGAGTTTTCCAGAATGGGGCATGTAACTTACCACAAAACCAAGGGCTACCAGAGGTTCGCCTTCATTTAAATGGTAGAGGAAGGAGCCTCCATAAGTGTGTCTGTCCAAGGGCCAGCCGACAGTGTGATCCACTCTCCCTGGTTTCCACTTCTTTTCATCAATAATCCATAACTTAAAAAAAGAAGTCCTAGGGCATTATTTAAATTTTTTCTACCACCACAATATATCAAACTTGCCAGGTTTTATGTCTTAGTTATGAAAATTTCAAGGGAAAAACTGTAATAAGAGAAGAACTTCACATATCAAGAAAATTGTATCAAATAGCAGTATGATGAACTGAACTAAAAAACAGGTCAGAAAAGCTATGAACTCTTTAAGAAATTTCTTTAAGAAAATGATTAGATTTTCAAATTGGTAAGATTTTCATGCGATTATAGGGAACACCACTGAAGAGATGAGGAAAACTTCTGGGGTGTTGGTAATGTTCTAGATCTTGATCTGGGTGGTGGTTCCATGGGTATGCTCACCTTATAAAAATTAATTGAGCTGTACACTTATGATCTGCTGCTTTCCAGTATATATGTTGTTCTTCAATAAAACAGCTTTTGCTCTCCTACACTCCCCTTTTCCCAAATGAAACAAACTGTTCATCTATTTTCAGAATGGTAAGCTTTGTTTTTTTTTTTTTTAAAGATTTTATTTATTTATTTGACAGAGAGAGTGAGCACAAGCAGGTGGAACGGCAGGCAGAGGGAGAGGGAGAAGCAGGCTCCCCGCTGAGCAGGGAGCCCGAGGCGGGGCTCGATCCCAGGACCCTGGGATCATGACCTGAGCCGAAGGCAGACGCTTAACTGACTGAGCCACCCAGGTGCCCCTGGAATGGTTAAGTTTTAAATTTTTAAAAATTTCCATTTGAAATATCTAAAAATCAGATAATATTATGTGCTACGTGCAACCTACCAAAACAATAAAGCCTTTACTCACAATAAATCTAGCTATATACAGAATTGGAAATGTTCTGAGCTTTACCCCCAAAAAATTTAAACAGAAGCATTGTAATGAATCTTTTACACTCTAATAAGCCTAAGGTTTGGGAAAACAGAGATTGGATAAATTGAGAAAATATATTAAATTTAATCTAATTAAATTTTAGGTTTCAGATCAATACACTATGGCTATATTAAATTATCTTCCTAGTGCAATTTTAAAGAAACAATTCTTGTAGGATGTGGTCACCCTACAAACAGCATAGGGGTATTAAGTCAAATCTTATTAGGACAGATGGCATTACAATGAAAAGAAATTCATATTACAAATATTTTTGTGATTTCAAGCAATGTTTCTTAAAACAATGACAACACACAGAAACAATTTAGGTAATAATGGAATTTGATTAGTAATATTTCCTAGCCCCTTAAAAATATCCCAAATATTTTTAGTTATGATGAACATTTCAAGTGAATGAAAAATATAGCAATTATAAAATTATATCAATGTTACAGACTACATTATAATACAAATGAGTTTAAACTCCATAGTTTAAAATTAAAATTACAAAAACAAATCCGGATACCTCCTTCAGTCCAATTCCATAGGTTTGGGGATCACAATTGGCTCGCAAATCAAACTTCTTATATAGTTGCTTGGCTAGATGTCCATGGCACCCCTCTGCAAAAACTGTGACTTTTGCATGTAGTTCTAGTCCTCTCTCAAATGTTGTCTAAAAAATAAAAAAACTAATGTTAAATTGCAGCATTTGACAATTCAAAAAATATTCACAATCTGGTCAGTTTTGAATTGAACTATGATTCAGGTATAGAAGAAACAATACAAATACATAATACTAGAAATAAAACTACTGTTGTAAGTGGAATCTAATTTAAATTTTATAATATATCCTGTGTCTTTGTTGTATTTTTCTTTTTTACTTCCAAAGTACCTGAATGGTTAAGTGTGTAAGAATTAAAAAAGCAAATAAAGCATGCTCATGCTAAAAATATTCTCTACAAATGAAAATAAAGTGAAAAGTGAAAATCCATTTCCCCCCTGCTCCTGGTTTTCCAGCTCAATCATCTGAAGCAAAAAACACTATCAAAAGCTTTCTTGTGAATCATGACAGAAAATTTCCATGAATAAAAAACCATATAGGGCCTATTTATATCCTTCTAACACAAGTAGAATGATACTAAATATACTCTTTAGTTACTTGCTTTTTTCACTTTAATTTTACTTGTTCTCTATTGCTGAATGTATATTCTAAAACAGAATTTTTTTTCCAAGTGGAAAAAAAGCAGTAATTAAAGTCTTTACCTCTCTTTTGCTCTCTGTATTTTGTACTTACACCTACCACAAGGCACTCAATAAAGTTACTTAATAAAGGAATACAGAATAATCAGTGAAGTCTCTTATGAAATATATCTTTTCTGATAGTTCTCTATTCATTCTATGTGCATGTCTGTGTATATGCAAAGACAAAAAGTAGTTTTACACTGAGTTTTATAACTGTTTTCACATTAGTTGAATGTATACACCAAGAAAAGAATTCTTTTTTTTTAAATAGAGAGAGCTCACGAGGAGGGGTTGGGGCAGAAGGAGAGTCTGGAGAGAGATTCCTAAGCAGGCTCCATACCCAGCACAAAGCCCGATGCTGGGCTCAATCTCAGGACTCTGAGATCATGAGGTGAACCAAAATTAAGAGTAGGGCGCTCAACTGACTGAGCCACCCAGGCGCCCCTAAAGCATTCATTTTTAATGCTTGAATAGATTCCCCTAATTTTTCAAATAATTTTCAATACTGGGACATTTAGGCTGTTCTAGTGTGTTTCACTATTATAAAGCATTGCCTAGATGAATATACTTGGTGCTAAATATTTTCAGTCTGAATGGTAAGAATTATCTCATTATTAATTTAATAAATTAATGGATTACTACAAAGTCTGAACATCTTTCACACATTTATTGGTAACTATTTTTTTCTTGTGCAATGCTTTTTAGTGTCATATATATGCATACATGTATATTACAGTTACATACACATCCTGTAATTTCACTCAGTATCTTTTTATTTTGTTCTTGCTTGCTCACTCTCATTATACTTCACTCATCCATAAACCATGTTAACAATCCAGTATGTACAGTTTTACCCAAATATCTAAACACACATACATACTGAGATACATATACACTTAAGCTTTTTTGGTTCCTGATTTATTTTACAAAAAATAGGATAATTTAATACTGTATCTTACTTTTCTCACTTAAGAATACTTCATGGAAATCTTTTTACATCATTATAGAGCTCAAATCTTTCTCTTCAATGGCTGGATAGTAGTCCATGTGAAAATACCATAGCTTATTCATCTATTCTGCTAATGTTTAATAGCCATTCACTCTGTTCCCAGTTTATTTGTGACCAGAAACAGTTATAAAACATACACCCTTGTGTATATACCTGTATCTATATATAGATATATTCTTTTTTTTTTTTTTT
>NC_138370.1:58423853-58447871 GCF_054177405.1 Leptonychotes weddellii
TATATATAGATATATTCTTATAATATTGGTGCTTTTATTCCTGTAAGGTAGATTCCCAGGAGTGGCACTGTTTGATCAAAGGGCACACCTATTTTTATTTTACAATATTACCAGTTCGCTTTCCACCAGCAGTGTATAAGAAAAGCCTTTTCCCACAGTATGAAGGTTACCCTACAACCCAGCAATTGCACTAATGGGTATTTACCCAAAGATACAGATGTAGTGAAAAGAAGGGGCACATGTACCCCAATGTTTACAGCACCAATGTCCACAATAGCCAAACTGCGGAAGAAGCCAAGCTGTCCTTCAAAAGATGAATGGATAAAGAAGATGTGGTTCATATATACAATGGAATATTGCTCAGCCATCAGAAAAGATGAATACCCACCATTTACGTCAATATGGATGGAACTGGAGGGTATTATGCTAAGTGAAATAAGTCAATCAGAAAAAGACACTATCATATGGTTTCACTCATATGTAGAATATAAGAAATAGTGCATAGGATCATAAGGCGAAGGAAGGAAAACTGAATGGGAAGAAATAGGAGAGGGAGATGAACCACGAGAGACTCTTAACTCCGGGAAACAAACTGAGGGTTGTGGAAAGGGAGGTGGGTGGAGGAATGGGATAACCAGGTGATGGGTATTAAGGAGGGCACATGATGTGATGAACACTGGGTGTTATACACAACTAATGAATCACTGAACACATCAAAAACGAATGATGTACTATATGTTGGCTAATTGAATTTAAATTAAAAAAAAAAAAGAAAAGCCTTTTTTCCCTACAGTCCAGTTACTGAGAGATATAACTGTTTATTTTACATTTTTGCTAAGTACAGTGCTAAGTCACTGTTATTTTAAGTTGCATTTCCCTGACTACTGTTTTAAGCACTTTTTCCCTTTTTGAGTCAAGAAATATTAATGAGTACCTACAGTGTGCCAGGTTTTATGCTAGGCAATGGGAATACAGAGATGAATAAAAGTCAGGTCCTTTTCCTCCAGGCTAGTCATAGAGGGAGATATTAAAGAAATACATGAGCATATAATTACAAATTATGATTAAGTGCTATGAAAGAAAGCACAGGGTGTTATGAGAGGGAATAAAAGAAGGAAACTGTTAGGGACTGGGTGAACAGGAAAGGCTTCTTTGAAGAAATGACATTTAAGCTGTGGACTCTGAAGAAAAGATACTTAAGTATCTTTCCTTATGAGTTACAGTAGTCATCTGGATTTGCTCTTCTGTGAATTGTCAATTTTTTAGATATTGCTCATTTTTCTAAAATGCTGTCTTTTTTCTTAATGTATATGTGCTATTTGATATTACGGGTAATAAAAAAATTTTCCCCCAATCGATTGTTTATCTATAGACTTTATAGTAACTTTGGTATACAGAAGTGTTTAATTTTTATACAGTTAAAAAGGTCTGTCTCTTACAGGTTTATTATTTCTTGTCTCTATAGGATGGCTTAGCCTCCCTTTAGGTTATAATTGTAATCTAGGTTTCCTTCTAATTTTTTTTATTGTTTTAAGAAATCCTCAGAATTTTTAAAAAAAATAAAGGCCCAACTCTATTTGTTTCCAGATGGCCATCCGGTTTTCCTGGCATCAATTATAAAACAATTCAATCTTTTTTTCAAGATTTTATTTATTTGACAGAGAGACAGTGAGAGAGGGAACACAAGCAGGGGGAGTGGGAGAGGGAGAAGCTGGCTTCCTGCTGAGCAGGGAGCCTGATGAGGGGCTCAATCCCAGGACCCTGGGATCATGATCTGAGCCGAAGGCAGACGCTTAACGACTGAGCCACCCAGGTGCCCCTAAAACAATTCAATCTTGATGAACTAAAATGTTACTTAATATATTTCAGCTTCCTCTTAGAGGCAGTATGTCCCCTAGTTTTCAAGGGGCAGGCCCTGGAGCCAGCCACACTGTTTATATTCAAACCCCAGCCCCACTATTTATAGCTGTCTGATCTTGGGCAAATCACTTAACGTCTGAAACTTAAAAATGTCCAAATCAGAATTCTTATAATAAGATGGCCATTAGATGTGGCACAGAGCTACTGAATAAGCAGTAGGACATAGGATTCTGGACTTGGGTATTTAGAGCCATGTGACCAGATGTGTGTATGCCTTCACAGCGTACTCATGACATTCGGTTACAAACGTGGTGTGAGAAGCCAACCGTGTCAGTGCTGCCTACTAGGATATCAAGTAAAAAAGAGAAGTGATTACTGGGTTGACAAGGTGGGGGTATTTGTGACTCCGACAAGCTGTTTCAGTGAAATGGCAGGGAAGAAAGCCTAACTAGGTGTGTTAAATAGAGTGGAACAACAGAATAAACACAGTTCTCAATTCTCCCCACGTCAAACCTGTGGTACTAAAACAGTTATTTTAAAAATTTAGATTCTGGAGCTCATATCACCAAGACTCCATGTACTCTTCTATGTTTTTATATCTATATGAATACAATATAGGAAAGATACGTTTCTTTTTTCTTTTTTTTAAGATTTTATTTATTTGTCAGAGAGAAAAGAGAGCACAAGCAGGGGAAGCAGCAGAGGGAGAGGGAGAAGCAGGCTTCTCCCTCTGAGCAGGGAGCCCGATGCGGAACTCAATCCCATGACCCTGGGATCATGACCTGAGCTGAAGGCAGACGCTTGACTGACTGAGCCACCCAGGTATCCCAGGAAAGATATGTTTTTATAACTACAAAGCCCAAAACACAAAAATTTACTTTTGAACAAATTTGAGAACGTACAAAAAATGACATATCAGAATAGTAGAACTTGTGTGCCTCAGTTCTGTTGTAATATTAAATACAAAAATCTTAAAAGAATAAAGTACACTTTAAAATTAAATGACCACAATACAGGAAAGAATAACTATAACACAGGAAAGAATACAGGAAAAACAATATTCTTTTATCATTATGAAAAGCAGTAGGAGATAATAGTTGTTTACAAATCTAGCTATGCACCAGAATTCTTTGGGGGCTTGTTAAGAAATAGCTTCTTGGGCCTATTATAGGACACAATGAGTCCCAGACCTCACAGAATTCCGATGAAACCAGCCAAACACTTAGAAGAACAATGAAGTAGGTAAGACTCAAGAGTTTTGCCACTTGCTTATCTCTAAGCAGGAAGTAATGAGAAGCAGGAAAATCCGCTGGAGGAGACTCAACTAGATTCCCCATTGTATTCAAGAATGGCAGAGAGAAGGATAAATTCTAAGTTAACAAATACTTATTGAGGACCTGACATGACATGGCGCTATGGTAGGCCCTGGAGTAATCCTCCATGATCTCTGCCCTTATGGAGCTTATGATCCAGTTGAGAAATTACGACAATGAGCAAATAAATATGAATTGACAAATTAATTTACTGAGATGTTAATTTATGTTTTGTTCTGTTATTATGGGAAAGCAAGGTGTTTTTTTTCTTATCCTTTCCAAGGAATCTTACACAGTGAGAGATCCAGATCCTGAGAGGTTTTCTTTTGCAAATTCAAAAATAAAAGTTGTAAAACCTGAAAACCATCCAGGATTATATCTGAATGAGAGGAAAGCAATCAGTTTTATATTTGCCAAGAGATATTAAAATCACTCAAAGACTCTATCAGCATTACTAATAGTAATGCAAATGATTCTTGTCCATAGAAATGAAAATTATGGAAGTGGCAATGCAGTTGATTGATGACCTACATATATGTATGTTTTTTTAATTCTCCTTGAACTGGCTGTAACATATTATTGATTGTCATTTATTAATGAGTGAAATAAAATCTTTGTCCCATGTTTGTTTTATATTTGTATGAGTCATGTTTTTATCTTTAAAAAAATTATTCTTAAACATGTTATATCTTCTTGTCTAAGTCCTTTTTAGTTCAAAGATGCCTCTATATTTTTTTAAGAGAAAAATTCCACATTAATAATTATATTCTAACATATACTTTATTAATGTGCAGTTTGTAGCAAAGCTAAATTATTGCATTTAAGTCGATTCTTTTTTTGTCAGTTTGTTAAGCACATAACTGTTAAAATGTTTACCTTTGGTGCACCATCCTTTTGTATCCCTACATCGTTAGTGGCAATTCCTTTTACACTGCTATCTTCGTGAAAAAGTACCTAAAATGAAAACATATTTGGTTATCACCTTAGAGGATTCATAACCAACCTGAAAAAAAGCAATAGATATTTAAGAAAGTGAACATGTTCTCTAGATTACAGAAATAACAGGCTTTAACATGTTTAGGCAAAAAAAGAGACATGTTTTAAAGATACTCCCTTCTAGAGTATAAAAGAACACAGCTAAAACAGTTGGAAATGAAAGAAATGCCACAACCTTGATGAAGAAGAAAAGGGGGAAGCTACTACAGAGGTCACTTAAGAAACCAGTGAGAATAAACAAAGAGCTCTGAAGAGATCAGGTATCAAAAACAAGTATACAGACCCTGAAATCAGGGCCTCTAACAAATGAAGACCATCAGTGTTGGGTGGGAAGACAACAGTGTCAGGAAAGCCTCTGTTCCAAATGAGCTAAGATCCCAAAAAAACAAAAACCAAAGAAAATGAAACAACAAAACAAAACACAAAGAGGTTCAAGACAGTCCGAAAGTGATTAAAGTTTATTTCCGGAGCAAGCAGTATTGGCAAAAACTCGTCAAAATTGTAATTCTGAGGATGAGAAATAGCAATATTCTATAATTCTTACTTAGTTTGTTTCCTCTCCGGAGGAAAATGCCCTTTAGATAGGAAGTACAAAATATACATTACACACACAGAAGGCACAGGAGTGGAAAGGTAAAGCAAGCATTAGCAGCAATGGATATGAAAAGAAAAACATAAACCTTTTATTTCATACCCTGAAAATGAATCAACAGTATAACGTGGCTTTGAACTAAAACTGAAGTCTGGCTCAGAGATAAAAAAACCTGACAAACCTGACATTAATCTATTGATGATGATCTTTAAGGGACTGAGGAAAAGAGGAGAGTTATGACACTGTGTGTGTATGGTGTGTGTGTGTGTGTATAAAAACTGAAAATCATAGATTCTATAAATCACCTACTTGTGATTTTGATATTAATCCCAGTCAAGAACATTTTAACCAGGAGAAATAAAAAACCCACACTTGGGTCCAAAAACCCAAATGTATGTATGTATGTATGTACCTGTATACACACACACACACACACATATGCGTGTGTGTGTGTGTGAGTTGGGAAAACAAAATTTAGTATAGCAGCAAGTATAATACAGGGACCCATGTGTTTTATTTGACTTACATATTGTAAGCGTAAAAACAAATAAAAAAATTTTTTGAATTTTCCCTGAGGCCAAAACCAAAAAACCTCCCCCTCCTGTCAATTCTTCCAATCATTTCCTTTAGGAAAGTTAATTGTAGACCCTTTCTTTGTCTCTCTGAGATATAGGAATGTTTTCAAAAGTTTTATTTAAGACTCTTGCCAGATCTGCATCTCAGAAATGTGTTTCCGGGGGCCTCAGAGACATATTTGAAATGTGAACACCAAAAAGAATGGTGTCCTGTTTTCCTGTCACCATAGGAGTCTGGGCTAGGTGCTTGGCTCCAAGTTGTGACTTCCTGCTTGTCAAAAAATTACAAGAAATTTTATTTTTTCTCTGGATAAAGACAATTAACTTGTATGTAATGGATTCTATCTGTGTGGCTATGTAAGAGGGTGAGATTTCTTTGTCTTGGCAATCTCCCTAGCAGAGTGCCTGTGACATGCACTGCAGTCCTGGTTTAATGCTTACTAAATAATAAAACTTTTAAATAATTTATAGAGGTGATTTTTCTGGGTTGGCAGGATATTTTATTTTTAGTCATTCCCCCACTAATACTTAATGAGAGTTAACTCTATGATATGTGTGCCAAAAGAGTTATTTGGAGAGAATTAACAGAAGAACAGTTTCTAGAGTGAAGAAAGCAAGAGCCCTGCTCTACACTAGACTTGAAGTAGTTTTTTCATTCTGGATGCCACTTTATAAAGGGGATAAAAAGGCAATGCATTCAGAGTGCACTGAGAATACTGAAGGAACTCAAACTAATGTAACATCATGGTTGAAAGAACTGATAATATTTAACCTAGGAAAGAAAACGACACCAGAGTGAAAGTGGGGAAGAAGAGAGTGGGGCATAATTATAATTGGAAAACTGTCCTTGGAAGAGGGCATTGATTTGTTCTACGTAGTGTAAAACAGAAGATATATTTCCATTCAACAGAAGAAAGAGAATATTATCAACAATCCAAACGTCAGATAGAGATGATCTCATCCCCGATGGTGTTCAGTCATAAATTAGACAATCACATGATACATATACATACAAGATCAGGAATTCAAGTACTCTTTGGATTAGATCTTTCCAAGATTCCTTCTAATCTTACAATTCTAAAATCCTATGGCTTTTCTAAAATATTTATTTACCTCTGTACCATTCTGGGTTTATATTCAAAAGAAAAAGAGATTATTTCCCATAAATATTAAAAACAAAATACAACTATACAAACCTCAGCAGCAGCATAACCAGGGTATACTTCAACACCAAGGGCTTCTGCTTGTTCTCCCATCCAGCTCACTAAATGTCCCAAGCGTACAATGTAATTGCCATGATTATTCATTGGAAGACCTACAAATACATGCTTAATTTATCAATCTGACATTTATCGGTAAAACATCTCAAAAACATAAATACTTAATTTAAAAATTCTAAGCAATGTGTAATTTCTGTGTAAATATACACATCATCCTATGGTCATAATTTCACTTATATTCTACAACTTTGGCATAGAGTTCTAATTATTAAAATAAAAAACCATTACAACACTACATTAAAATTCTGGGTTGCCTTACAAGGCTATCCCAATTCTTCTAGACTGGAAGATGAACTAGGTTCTAGTCCTGTTTTACTACAAGCTAGCTATATAACTTTGGGTCAGTCCTTCAAATCTCTGAGCATCAGTTTTCTCATCTGTAGAAAGAAAAGATTTCACCAGATGAAATGTGGTTTCCTCCAGGTACGGAATTCTATGATTCTACAAATATTTATCATACCTTACCTGGAAGAATTGGCACAGGAATTCTGTATTTCTTTGTTAAAATTCCAAATCTGTCTTCTGTTACAGGAGTGTTAAGTGGAGCCTAAAAACAAAAGAAGGAAAGAGAAGGAAGTTTTTAGTTCATATTCATAATGGTAAATACAAATAATAAAAAAAAGTGTCAAAAGGGAAAGTGAACTACTCTCCTCACTTTCATCATTTCCTTTAGAAAACTTGGAACTGTAAATCCTCTTTGTCTCTTTGAGATGTATGGGAATCTTTTTAGAATCTAAATAAGCCAGTTTTATATGCCAGAAATCTTTCTTGGGGGCCTTGGAGACATCTTGGATAGGGCTTCCTGTCTCCCTGTCTCTGTGGGAGTTTAGCCTAGGTGCTTGCTCCAAGTTGTAACTTCCTGCTTGATGAAAACATAAGAGAAGTTTTATTTTTCCTTTGGATACAGACAATTAACAGGTATATCATGGATTGTATCTGCTCAGTTATATAGGGCTCTGAAAACCTTTTTCTATTACAACTGCTATGTCAATAATAATTCAATAGTATCTATTTTTGGTATAATACTGAAAAGAGAAAGTTAATTAGATATAACTAAAGTATTTCTAGTTTAAAGGATCTTGGTATTTTAGAAAGAAGAACATAGATGAAATTTTTGGAATTCAATTTACTCCATAAATAATAAAGAAATCATGTAATTTTTTACCTTTACATAGTATATTCACAGGTAGTGAATATTCTAACCTTGGCAGGCATAACATAACCCATCTTATAGAAGAAAAAGCTAAGATATGTAACATGTAAAATTTTAACCAAAGCCATACAAATTATGAAAGGAGTAAAATTAACATTCAGTTCTCTGTATATCATACTAGTGCCTTTTCTTCTTAGGTTATGAGAGGCCATATTAATTTATTCTTTAGAACATTTGATTAGATTATCCTCTTTGGTTTTAGATATTACAATGTCCCAGGAAATTTACATAAAACTTTATTAAGAACAATGATATAAACACCTATGGAACAAGTTAGGAAATACTCTCAAAATCAAAATGCTGTATTTTATTTGGTACAAATATTCTAGTATCTTCTCAAGGTAAGACCTTCTCGTATATCCAGTACATAAATACAACATGTAGAAGACATTATACGAGTGTATGAGTTAATATCTTAAAATTATAAGTATAGTTGATATGATTCAATTTTTTGGCTCTTTTTAAGTTAAGAAATACATATCTATAATAATCCTTTAAGAGACAGAATTACATAAAAAGGGTTTTCCATATTCTAGTAGTTTGGAACTAGAGATACGATAAAGATCACATTTTGTATAAGAACCAATTTTTCATACTCCCTTTTCCTTCCAGTCTGGGAATAATTCTTCAAAAGCACGTGGATCAAGGCAAGCCCCTGAGAGAGTATGAGCTCCTATTTGAGCGGCTTTCTCTACTAGACACACACGGATGTCCTTTTCATGTTTAGTAGCCAATTGCTTTAGACGAACAGCTGCAGAGAGTCCTGCAGGGCCTGCACCAACTATAACTACATCTGCTTCTTCTGCAAACCTCTCCATGTTCACTCCTGGGAGAAAAAAATGATTTAAAAAACACATGAAAATTCTGGGATGACTATAATCTGTTAAAAATCACAAACTGGGTTACAAACACTCACTATGCTTTAGAGCATTTATAGAAATTGCCCCTCTGCTTTGTATGAGAATTATACTAAATATATTATTGTATTAATTGGATGTTCTCTTAGGTTCTGTTCCAGTATATATCTTATTTTTGCTTCCATAAACCAACTTTTGGCTTTGAGATTTACTACTACAAACTACGCAGATATTTTCTTATCTCAATATCAATATGTAATAGATTTGGTAAAGCTATGAAATATTATTAGATGATTTTATACTATCATGACAAATATTTCCACAAAATGATACAAAGTATCTAGAAAAGCCTTAACACTTCTACAGAAATTATTACTTACCTTCCCATCGCTTGTCCTTATCCCGGGGATAAATAGTATAGTGGGTAGTAATTCGAGGTACAACAGAAGTTGAAGACCATCTTGTATGACACAGAGGTAGATAATTTTTCTTAATTTTTAAGGCATGAAAGCACTGATATGCTGCACAAAAATTATAAACATTAGTATTATTTTTTCAATCAGCTTTCCTCAGAGTAGACTAAAAAACCATTTTTTTAAAAGGAAAAAATCTAGGATTGGGAATCAGATCTGGTTTCTGTTTAATTTTCTATTAATTAGCCCTAAGACCTTAAATCATTACCTTCTCTAGATTTCAGTTTCCTCACCCAAAAATAGGAAAGGTCACTAGATGATCTCTAAGGTACCTTTCTGATCTAAAATTGTATGATTCCATGTGATGTCTTATATTTGGAAATTTGTGTTTATAGTCTCACCATATCAACACTACAGACAGTGAGTAGTTAGATCTATGTTGTTGAGCCATTAGTTGTGATATGACCTGAAATAGACTGTACTATTTCCTAGATGAACAACTTAGCTTCTTCTCATAAAGCAATGTTTTCAAACTATATTTAAAAAATATCAAATAAACTAACTTATTCAATTTAGCTCATATCAAGCTTAACCTATAAATAGGATGACCATAAAATTTATCAACCAAACTGGATACTTTTTTTTAAAAAAAGATTTTATTTATTTGTCAGAGACAGAGAGAGCGTGCGCACACAAGCAGGGAGAAGAGCAGGCAGGGGGAGAAGCAGGCTCCCTGCTGAGCAAGGAGCCTGATGTGGGACTCGATCCCAGGACCCTGGGATCATGACCTGAGCCAAAGGCAGACGCTTAACCGACTGAGCCACCTAGGCTTCCCTAAACTGGATACTTTTGAGAGTAATAACGGGCAGTATTAATGATTATGCTGGGACAATGTGGGCTAAACTAGGTTTTATGGTCAGCTTTTTAAAAAAACTGACTCTCCCATATGGCAATATCTGTACATATTCATCAAGTTAGCAAATAGAAATAAACAGAAGTGTGCAAAAATTTATCTGCAATAATGTTCATTAAATCTCTGTTGTCCTTAAACCTTCAATTCTACTTCTTCCTTCCCCTATCTGAAGCAGATACCCTAACACACCAAACATCAAAGAAAGATAGAAGCAATTAAGTGGGAACTTTCCTATATCCTTGGCAACAACCTCTAAAGTAATCTGTATTTGTGTCCACTCTTTGTTCATTTTCTCAGGTTATAACATATCTTTTCACTTAGATTACTGATGATGAGGCTTATCCCTCCCATTTTCATAGGGACATCCCTCCACCTGAAGCCTTCGCTTTCACCTGTATCTTTAATTTCTGTCTCCCTTCTCTGGTACTCTTCTCCTTGACACTCTATCCCATTATATAAAAAAAAGGACAGAGAATACTTCCTTGGAAATAGCCCTGACAGATATAAAAACTTATATTTGGAGTTAGAGTAATTAAAAGTCTGTTAAAGGAGAAGGGATATAATAATCAAAGGAAAGGAAAGGAATAAAGAGTTCAGAAATAGAATACACATAAGGACTTGGTTTATGCTAAAAATACCATTTCTAATCAGGGAAAAGAAATGGTTACTCATTAAATGGTCAAAGATAGGGAGAAATTCATTTGGAAAAAAAGTATACCTTTCTCTTCCTATCAAAATGAATTCCATTTGGTCTATGGTTTTAACAGAAAAAGTCAAAGTATAAAAGATTATGTTGATATGTCCACAGATTATTTGTTTCTCCACTTTTGAGTGTGGACTGCAACTAGTGACTAGCTTCCAACAAGGAGAGTACAAAAGGGAAAAATATTAATTTTACAGTGGAGAAATATAGCAGACCCTTTAACCAAATGATCAAGTTTAACATTACTGCCAATAAGACATGTTGGTATCACACGCTCCCTGATAGGATAAGAAGGGCTTTTTACCTCTGTGGCATACTTCCCCAAAATCTGTATCCTCAGTTTAAACATGAGAAATCATCAGACAAATTCAGATTGAGTGACATTCTACAAAATGCCTGGCTAGTATATAATATTGAAAGTAGCAAGGTCATGAGAGACAAGAAAAGATACATTACACATTTGTCAAATGTATATAAAATGTACAACATAGAGAGTGAATTCTAATATAAACCATGGACTTGAATAATGATGTATCAAAATTGGCTCACCAATTGTAACAAATGTACCACACCAATGCCAGATGTTAATAGGGAATGGGGGAAAGTTACATGGAAACTGGGTGTATTTTCTGCTCAACTTTTCTTTAAACCTAAAACTGCCAAAAAATTAAGTTTATTAATTAAAAACAAAACAAACAAATACAAAAGGGCAACATGGAAAAAGACAGTGGTTAAGTGCATAGGTTTTGGAGTCTGTCTACATTGTGTTTGAATTCATTAACAGTAATGAAACCTTCAGCAAGTGATTTTAACTCTCACCCCATCAGATCTAAAGTCTATGGTCAATTTTGTCTTGGAAATATTATGGTACAAGATCTACTATAACTCTTACACAAAACAAGTGGCTAATACATATTTGATAACTAGATAGGTATCTTCCTAGTTACATTTTTCACTGTAATTTAGGAACCTGCAAATCTCTGGTGTAATTTCCAAAAACTAACCTGGGTTATAGAGCAATAAATATAATGAGGCCTTTCCTCATTTTTAACTTGTCTCTTATAATGAAGCATGTATCTGCAAATGAGCAAGTTTCTAAACATGGACTATAACAAATAATTAGTAAAGATCAACAAAAACTTTTGCATGGATTTGAAATGTAAAATGTAATAAAATTTACATTTTAATGGATATACTGAACAGTTAAGAATTTTCAATTATAGTATCACACCTTATCCTAAAGGACCTTATGAAAATTGTGGGGCAGCTACAATGCCCATTTACAGTAGATACATATGAATTCAGACGATCCCACCCAAGCTCTCAATCCTTCCAACATCAGTCAAGCTCTGAGACTACAATTGGATTTGAAATGATTTGTGAAGTAATGGAAACTGAGCTGTGATGAAAACAAGATTTTTCTTTCTTTTTTCTGATTAAATGGAGAGATAACAGCCTGGCACATAGGCTAGTTATTATTTAGCACCCAAATGCAGAATTAACGTATTTTTATGTTTTACTCTTTCCAATAAAATAATTTTTTAAAGCAAAAATCTGGCATCAGACGTCAATAAAGATTATGATGAATACAGGAAGGGAAGAGATTTAGAGTGGCTGAACTCTAAACGCTTTTAAACACTAAAAAAATCTTATAGTGGCAAGGAAACTAATTTTCTCTACTTGCAAAGGCATACTAAAAATTATAGTATTGGGAATAATTTTTTAATTATTAGGTAACCTTTCACATATCCTAAGTCTTGAAAAAATGTACATAAGGCACATAAATAAAGATATTATAGGAGAATTCAGTTCTAGAGTTCAAATAAAGCATTATCATCATTCAAAAGAATATTTATTAAATAATTATTTGTATTATTTATTATTAAAAGATATTAAAATCTTTGTCTTATGATGAACTGTAGTTTAGTGTGTAGAAGTTATCATTTGCTGCTGAAAAGTGATGATTTGGTATCAGATAAAAGTAATTCTATTGCTTATATAGCTAGTTATTTTCTTGAGAATATTTGGAACTGGGTAGTTTGATTTCCCCCACGGGATAAAAATTAAAAAGTCACAACCTTTACTCCCTTTCTGAAAACAAATCTGACATTCCACTTTGGATATTTGAACAGTTAGGTACCTTGGCTGAATTTTGGTAGAGAAGTAAGGTCAAAAAGTCCATTGAACTCATAACATCACCATATCAAAGTCACACTGCCAACACATTTGTGTCCATCTCTTTGTTGCCAGTAGTGTTAACACTCAGGTATGAAAATGGCAATGATTTAAGTATCCATGGAAAATGGAAATGCAAATAACACTTGGTCCAAGAATGATTTCAGCTAAATTAGGCAATAGGGCAGATAGCATCTGACTACTTTGATATTTCACAAAACATAAAGTGTATCTATCTACACATTAGGTGTAGTAATACATGCACAAGTATCAGGAACTTTAAATAAAAATCTAATTTAACATATGGTGGCCAAATCTGACAAATTTCTACTTTCATGAAATATACATAATAAGAACATCCTTGAATTTGCAATATGTATACTTGTTTATTCTATAACCAAATATTAATTTAAAAAACTAAACCAAAAAAACTAAGCCAAATGTGACAAAATGCAAGATCCTGTACTGAACCTTTTTGAATTTTTAAACTTTTAAGTAAAACAAAACAAAGACCATCCAACTGCATTATTATTTTTACTTAAGAGAAAGGGAAGGTAATGAGGTATTTTCACAAGTCACTGTGATGGTTCTAGGTGCACCCATAACACGATAAGCCTCTAAAGTTAATTTTAGACAATGCAGAAAAACTCCTGGCTCCAAATATAATCTGGTGACTTGGGTAGCGCATATGGATGTTAATCATGCTGTGACAGATCAGACTTTCAATTCTTAAGAATGGACTAGGATGGATGGCTGCAAAGACGAAAGTCAGGGCACAACCAAGAAGAAAAACCGTGCAAATATTATTTTATCCATTTCCAACAATGCAACAGAAAACACCTGAGCTTTGGGATAAGAGTTAGGACCAGGATTTGGAAGATTCAGTTCGGGAGTCCACCGGAGGGCCGTGTTGATAAGTTTCCTCCGCTCGTGACCTTTAGCCTAGTTCAATTCTTCCAATTGGGGCAACTCTATGGGGAGGAATCTAGGATCCACTGCCAGGTGCAGACAGCGTGACCTTTACCCGAGTTTAACCTGAGGACGTCAGGAGAGCAGGTGCAGAAAGGTAGGTGTCTAGATTCCCCCCAGGTGTAGCCCTGTCCGTTTCGCCCTAACTCCTCGACCTTCCTCCACTTATCCCCGCCCGGAGTTCCCTCTCACCCGGGCAGGAGAGCTTGGCTAGCGGCACCAACATATTCACTGGTCCCAGGACTCTCGGTGGGACACAACGGAAGGGCTGTCTGTGGCTCACCGCGGGTGCTGGACCTCTAGGCCGCGGGGGGCGCCATCACCTGCCGAAAAAGACAAACACCTCCACTGAAGTTTGCCTCCCAGCTATGCCCAAGGCTTTGGCTTCACGGTGCTCTCGCCTCTTTCTCGCTCTGCGCCGGCGCCGCACATGACGCTACGGCCAGCAGAGACATCCGGGTCACGTTCCGAAGGAGGAAAAGGAAAGGGACTCCAAGTCCCAGCACGATCCCGGCTTCAAACTGTGGATTGGTTCTCCGTTTGCGTCTCACCAAGGCATGGTGAGGACGCGGGAGTGCAGGTGAGAGAGACCCACAGATCCCGTGGTATACGCGCGCATCAAAAGTAGTGGGAGGTGGAGCGACGTATACAGCATTCTGGGAATTGTAGTCCTCTACTCAAGTGCCTTCCGAGCCTGACTGGAGTTTTGCGCAGGAGCAATGAACCGCCCAAGGTGATTGGCTGTCCCGAAAACATGACTAGTATTCGCGGACTTGGGCGGAGACCCACAAGGAGACTGGGCGGGACTTCAGGCAGGAGGAGGCGGGGCTTCTGGGTGTTGGGCGCGAGCAGTTTGAAAGACAGTTGGTGTTGGTTCGGCTGCTAAGGTCCGATTCCGCAGTGCCAGCCCTGCTCAATGGCAGACCCTGAGGAGGTGCGGATTTCTTCGCCGCCCCCGCCGCCTCCTTCCTCTCCCTCGTCTTCAGACGCCTCGTCAGCATCTTCCCCCGGCGTTCCAGTGAGTTTGGGCTGGCCAGTTGCGAGCAGGAGCAGCGGCCGAACGGTGGACCCTCTGGAGGAAGTAGAGCTGCAGATTGGAGACGTGAGTGTCGCTCGACAGGTCCCGGGCTGCGTCCCCACTTGGCCCTTGTGGAAGACAGACCGTTGCTGTGCAAGGGAGGGAAGGACCAGGAATCCGCATCTCGCCCTTCTGCCCCCTGAGGGTGTGGGCTGGGGGGGTGGGTAGGTAAACCGGAGACCCGATGCCCCTTGTCCACCATCCCTGAGGACTCCGCCTTTAGAATTAGTGTTGAGGAGTAAGGGGTTATCCCTCCACCCGCCCCACCCTTCACTGTTTTCTTTTTGTCTCGCCTTCTGGTTTCAATCATGCTCTGTAACCTGAAACCACGCAGCTTTGCTGCGCCGGCGCGTGTTGGCGGTGTCTGCCCTCTATTCCTCCTCCTTGTCTGTTGGTGCTTAGGAACAGGCTGTGATTTCTTTTCGTGGGTCTTAAGATCCCGCTGCTCTAGTTGGCCACCTGCCAGAGCCTGCTGGCAATGCTACGATTGCCTGTCTCAGGCTTGCTTCGCGCTGGACCCATTTGGAGGGTTTGCTTAAGGCGCTTGTAGTCCAGATTGGTTTCATTAACCGCTAGGTCAAAGGCCCCTCCCTATGACTGCTGGAGTGCATAGTATGGTTTCTGTTGAATCTCGAACTCCACTGCCACACACACACACACACACACACACAGTCACACCCACCCACCCACCCAGAGGAGTTTCAGTATATAAGGACTCTTGGGTGAGTCAAGTGAATGAGGTATGTAGGATGTAATCCTCCTGGGAGAAGTTTGTGGAATAGACTCTCCTGTGCAGATTGGAAACTGGGTAATGAACTCGGTTATCTCTCATTGCTTAATAAGTACTTTTTTAAAAAGATGACTAAAGTGCTGATACAGCTTCTGCTTTTGTTGAACAAGACTGGCATCAAGAGAATATGTAGAATGGGCTGCTGATAGGTTATCTAGAAACAGTGTTATTTTATATTCTAGGTGAAGGAAACATTTGAGTAAGAAGTGAATTCCACCAAGAGTTGGGTATTTTCTGTATGCTGCTTTTGTTTGTTTTGATTTTGTTGATGTTATTTGTCCCTTCAGAGTATCTGTTCTTTGGTCTATACATTTTCATGGTCTATATAGTGTTCACAGGTAAAATTAGTGGGACAATGTCCTTGTTACCTAAATATCAGTGAGTTGTTTGTGATGAAATCCTTCAGATATTGATATCTGGTACTTAGCGTCAAGGGATCCAAGTCCTCTTTTTGAGCTATATGAGTCTAGTGTATTTTCTTTCTTTCTTTTAAAGATTTTGGTTTTGTTTTTTTTTAAAGCAATCTCTACACCCAGCGTGGGGCTTGAACTCACAATGCTGAGATCAAAAGTCACTTGCTCTCTATGACTGAGCCAGCCAGGTGCCCCTGGTGTAGTTTAAGTTAAAAAAAAAAAGTACTGACTTGTTATGTCTGGTGCATAATGGATATCTTCCCAGCAGACATATTTCCTCAACGCTTACTTCATAATAAAGAATTTCTTAGGTTCTCTGAAAAAGCTAGTGTTTCAGTTTGAAGATTTTTTTACTTTTATGGAAAATAAGTTGGGCATGGGAGTCAAGGTTTTAAGCTATTTTTAGACTATTTATAAAATGAGATGAAAATCTGAAAGATAAACTTATATTGTTTGACTCTTTTATTTTTTTTAATTTCAGGCAGCATTTTCACTAACCAAACTTCTTGAAGCCATATCTGCAGTATCAGCTCAAGTAGAAGAGCTTGCCTTCAAATGTACAGAAAATGCACGTTTCCTTAAAACATGGCGGGACCTCTTGAAAGAAGGCTATGATTCTTTGAAGCCTGACAACTGATTTGGCTGTGTAATAATTCATACGTCCTCATTTATGATGTTTGAACGTGGTATCAGGTTGTCTCCAGCAGTTCTGTGTATTCAGAATGAAATTTTCTGAGTGGTTTTCTCACTTTTGTGAAAGCAGAATACCGATGCTATTTTTGATTCTGGCCAATATTTATCTTTAAATACTTTCTGTCCTCTAAACTTCCATAGACTCTTTTATGAAAGTTAATTTCATCAGTAGATAATGTTAATAATGCTACAGTGTGATCAAACTGAAAGGCTACGCTTCCTGGGCCATTGGACTGTCTGTGGCAGATTTGGCAGAAAGTATAATGAAGAATCTTAGGCGGGTGCATCCAATTTCCACCATGATTAAGGGTCTCTATGGAATTAAAGATGTCTTCCTTAGTGTCCCTTGCATCTTGGGACAGAATGGAATTTCAGATGTTGTGAAGGTGACTCTGACTCCTGAGGAGGAGGCCCGTTTGAAGAAGAGTGCAGATACACTTTGGGGGATCCAAAAGGAGCTGCAGTTTTAAAGTTTTCTAATGTACCACTTCACTGTCTAGACTACAACAGGATTTTAGTTGGAGGTTGTGTATATTGTCCTTATTATCTGATCTGTTACTCAAGTAATATTAAAATGGCCTAAGAAGAAACATCCGTTTCCTAAAGTTCCAAATCGGAATGCTTCACCAAACCCTGCAGCTGTATCCTGATGCTGGATGCTACCTGTCTTTGTAGCCCTAAATTGGTTAACGTTAGTTAGCCCCACCGTCTCAGAGGCACCACTGCCAGGACTGCAGAGCTGCGGTCGTGTGTTTACTGTGCGTTCTGTCACTTCGGGTTCCTTCCCCCAACACCCGACATGCCTAGTCCATCTTTTCCAGTCAGTCACATCCTGGGATCCAATGTATAAATTCCGTATTGCATGGACGGTGCATAACTGTTCTGAAGGATCTTATTTTGTGTACCATATATATATGTCAAAATATAGTGTACATGGCCATATAATGTAAAAAGACAATGCAAGCAACTATCCTAAGAGTCATACCAACTAAAATACCAAATAAATTCTGAACAGTGACTCTTTTTTGGAAAAAAAAAAAAAAAAAAAGCTACAGTGTTAACCAATAGGAAAAAATGGGTAGACCATTATTCTATTTGATTTCCAAGAAGATGCCAAGAGTTTGAAGTTGAGCTTCATTTTCTGGACCAAGGGAAGTAACTTTAAGGTTACCAGTGTTGGCCCAGCTCCACTAGGCCAACTTCCCTGGGACTAGACATTGTGTCTTCTTTATCTTCAGCACCTAGAACAATGACAGTGTCACACAACAACCAGTAAATGTTTGTTGAATAAAAGAGTTGACAATACAATTAAAAGCTGTCTTTTCTTCCTGTTTTTTAGCGTGAAAATTGTAACTTTTTCTAAAAAGTATTTTAATCAGAACCTCACTGACTTGAAGGAAAACATTCTTTTCTTTACGGGAATTTGAAATTTAACTGATGACAACTTTTTAAAATATATGATAAATACTTTTTATTCTTTTTAAAAAGCTTTTACTTCAGAAAATAAAAGCCGTCTGGAAAGAATGTATATATATATATATATATATATTTTTTTTTTTTTTTTTTTCCCCCTGTTCTGTTTCTCAGGTTAATTGCTTTGTGATGTTGTATGTTCAATTGTTCTCTTTAAAGTGCCTTATCAAAATTATGGCTCTGTACTATTACTCTTTGAACTTTGCACATAATAATTCTAAATTCTAAACATAATTCTAAAGATACTTTGTTTTTAATGCATCAAATTTAAATGATGTGATTGGTTTCATATTTGACTTTAATGACAATGTTCTACTTTACTTGTCCCATATCTTATTATTGTTCTCTTTTTGTTGGTTTATGTCATATGTGTCAGTGATTAAGCCAACTAATTCTCCATAACTTATAGACATCTTTGATATGGATCTTAATTCTTTTGTCGATATGGAGATGTGTACAGAACTATATTCTAAAGCTCTACAGTGGGGTTATGAAAGGGGACAAATAGATGGACAAAGAATTGTTTAGTATATTAAGTCATAGTTCTTGATTAATTTTTTTTAAGTTAAAAAATAACACATATGGTGTGTTTATACCAAAGAGATACTTATTTTGATATTAGAAAAATATTTTTATGTGTCATCAGAAGTGCAATTTTTAAAATGTACAGAAATAAAAGTGTTCAAAGCAAATTTTATTTCCATTTTGGGTTCATTATTTTAAAACTTTTATATAAATATTTCAAGCATAAGAGTAAAATATTAGAGATATATTCCCACCATGCAGATTTAATAAATGTTAGTATTTGGCTATACTTTCTTCAGATCTACATATGTTTGTAAATGTTAGATACATTTGAAACTTTTGTTACCTCTTTGATCCCATCCCTTCTTCTCTCCTAGAGGTAACCATTGTCCTAGAAGTGGTGTATATTCTAGTTTGTGTTCTTATATTTTTAATGCATACGTATGTTTTCAAAGCACTACAAAATACTGTTTTGTGTATGTGGTAGCTAGCCTCCAGATGGCCACAATAGTCAGCCTCCTGGTATTCATGCCCTTGTATAGTCTCACACATTGAATAGTGCTGACTTGTATATCTACTAGGAGATTGAGGAAACACAGTGTGTGATTTCTGAGGCCATACCTTTGTCCATTTTTCTATTATGTTTTGTCTTTCCCTTATCAGTTTGTAGGTATTACATATTTTGAATACTAAGTAATGATCTGTTATCTATGTTTCAACTATCTTTTGTAGTTTGTGATTTATCTTTATATTTGATTGTGGAGTTTTATGAAATAAATGGTTTTAATTTTAATGAAATCTTACCAATTTTTCATAATAGTGCTTTCTGGGTCTTGATTGGAAATGTCATAAAGATACTCTCCTTTACATCTTTCCAAAAGTTAAATTTTTGTTTTTAATGTTTAGGTGTTTAATCCATCTGAATTTTGCTTATGGTGTGATTTTGGGATCTTGTTTATTTTTGTATGTGTATTGGTGTTCCTCCAAGTATCAGTATTTTCAAATGCTACCTCTGTCATTCAATTACCATATAAGTGCTTGGTTCTGAGCTCATTATTCTATTCTGATCTATTTGCTTAACCCTATGCTAAGATTCCCTATAACTTTTGTTATAGCTTTATCCTAAGTATGATATGTACTACTTTGATTTTTGTGTGTGTGACTTCCTTCCCCAACCATGTATATATTTTTTTATGTTAGAAAAGAAAAACCATGTTAGTTGATTTCTAATTTTGTTGAATTGTGGTCAGCTGAGGTTAACCCCTGGTTTTAGGCAGTGAGCTTTCTGTGGACACTTAACTTTATTCCTCAGCACTAAAACTCATAGCTGCTAGTGTCAGGAGTCAGGTAGGCCCAGAGCTCAGCTCTGTTTAATTTCTGTTGCCATGTGTGGCCCACAGAGAAGTTCATCTTATTTTTAAGAGTTGCTTTTTAAAAAAGCATTCCTTTTTATATTTTTGCTCTGCTTCATGGGAGGGATTGGGAAGGCTTCAAAACATAAACATTTTCTTAGAGACTTAAATTTTTTTCTTAGTAGCTCATTACCAGCTCTATATGAACCTCAGAGGAAAACTTAGTATTTTGACTAATGTAAGTAAAGTCTTACAAGGCCAAAGTGAATATGATGAAATTTTTTTTTTAAGATTTTATTTATATATTTATTTGACAGAGCAAGAGAGAGCAAAAGCACAAGCAGGGGGAGCAACAGAGGGAGAGGGAGAAGCAGGCTCCCCGCTGAGCAGGGAGCCCAACAATGGGCTTGATCTAAGGACCCTGGGATCATGACCTGAGCTGAAGGCAGAAGCTTAACCAACTGAGCCACCCAGGTGCCCAATATGATGACATTTTTAATATTAAAAATAATGTGTTTCAAAACTTCTGAGTATGAAATATGTGTTAGGCACTATGCTAGGAGGTTTATAAGCATTATTTCATATTAGCTTTCTGAGGAAAGTGATATTATTCCTATCTACAGAAACAGGATAGGAAAAAGGCTGATATGAAATAATTTGCCTGTGGGTCTCTTACACCAAAATTAATATGCCTGTCTATACCATACCTAGCTACCTAGCTCTTGGTTAGACCTATTAGTATTCAAGCTTACTTTGTGGACTCTCCCCAATCATGATGGTTTATTTTATGTGTCGACTGGGTCACAGGATATCCAGATTTTTGGTCAAACATTATGGGTGTTCCTTTGAGGGTATTCTTGGATGAGATTAACATATTGGTAGGTTGAGTATAGCAGATCGCCCCTGGTAATGTGGGTGAGCTTCATTCAATCAGTTGAAGGCCTGAATAGAACAAAAGCCTGCTCCTCCCCTGAGTAATAGCATTCTACCTGATGGTCTTGGAAAAGTGGCTGGTCTTGCCAGATGACCTTTGAACTAGGACATTGGTTTTTCTTAGTTCTACAGCAGCTTCTGGCCTTTGGATTCGAATGGAGACATGAGCTCTACAGATTTTGGACTTGCCAGCTTCCATAATCATGTGGGACAATTTCTTATAAATCTCTCTATAAATATATAGATTCGGTGCCTGGGTGGCTCAGTCGTTAAGTGTCTGCCTTCGGTTCAGGTCATGATCCCAGGGTCCTGGGATCAAACCCCGCATCGGGCTCCCTGCTCTGAGGGAGGCCTGCTTCTCCCTCTCCCACTCCCCCTGCTTGTGTTCCCTCTCTTGCTGTGTCTCTCTCTGTCAAATAAATAAATAAAATCTCTAAAATATATATATATATAGATATAGATAGATAGATAGATAGATAGATTCTGTTTCTCTGGAGAATTCTAACACACCATTTAAAAATGGAACTTACATGTTTGTCCGTTCAGTCACCCATCATAGAATACTTGTGCTAATAACTGTATTATATTCAATTTTTTTTTCCCTTAGATTAATTTGAGAGCTCTAAATACTTGAGCAAATTACAACTGGAGGTATAGAAACTTGTTAGAAGGTTATTGCAAATATAGTGATGAGACATGATGTTGGCCCAAACTAAGGTATTCAGAATTGGAATAAAGAGAAGTACATAGATTTAAGAGCTGTTTATTAGATAGAATAAAGGTGAGGCTAGGTGAGTTTGATACGGTGGATAAAGGAGAAGGAAGAGCCAAAGGATGACTCAAAGATTTCTAGGTTGGGCTGTTGGTACCATTCACCCAGATAGGGTCTTGAAGAGACTCAAGTGTCAGGGTCAGAGTCCATAATAATGACATTAAAAAGCCAGTGAGATACCCAAGTGTAAATGTCTAGGGGTAGTTGTATGCATAAGTGGCTAATTTAGGAAAGAGAATAAGCTAAAGGCAAAAATATGGGAATCATCAGTATACACATAGTAATTGAAACCACAGGTTTCAATAGTAGGTAAGACTGCTAGTCTATAGATAAAAAGATTTAAAACAGGGTAAATGAGCCTTCTAGTGAAAGATTTTCTCTTTAAAAGAGGGGTACATTAGTAAAAATTAAATACATTTTTGAAGTATCAATTCACTTATTACTTAGTTTATTAAGCAGTGAAATGCATGGACCTCACCATTCTAGCTGCATATATCCCTTTCCCATTTGTTGTTTTCCTTTAACTTTATCAGTGTCTAAATTGCTAAAAGTCAGTAAATAAGTAATTGCTTTGTGAGAGATTATGTACTAGCCTGATGTATTAGGAGCCCTTAAACTAAAAAGAGAAAGAAAAGAAAGAAGGAAAGAAAAAGGAAAGAAAGAAAGAAAGAAAGAAAGAAAGAAAGAAAGAAAGAAAGAAAGAAAGAAAGAAAGAAAGAAAAAGAGAAAAAGTTGAGGTCTTTCTGATATTTATTTTCAAATTTTAAAACACTTTGGTTTAACTTAGAGGATCACTCTGACCTAGAGCATGGTCCATGAGTTTTGGAACACAGTTTTTTTTGTAAGAAAACTATGACTTGTATCTGCATTAATTTAGTGCTTCTATTGCACCTTCCACTGATAGTAGGAACTAGTTACATGGTATGCTAGTAATTACTTATCAAATTAAATTAAATGGAAGTTATTCTGTTTGGGGAGGTGGAAGGATGGAAGAAATGAGTAGACTGAATAGACAAACCAAATTGCTTCTAGAAAATTATTTGAAAATATTTTAAATGCTAAAAAATAGTTTCAGATGTATATTTTGTAAAGTCACTGCATTCTAAGACTCTTAAACATAGGTTACAATCATAATTTTTATAGGATTACATATTGTCTAGCCTTCATGATTATTGCTTTTTTCTTTTTAAATTTTTTTTTTTTTTTTTTTTTTTAGAGAGCATGTGGGGGTAGAGAGAGGGGAAGAGTGAGAGAGAGAATCTTAAGCTGATTCCATTCTCAGCAGGGAGCCCCATGTGGGCTCCATCTGGGGCTGGATCTCAGGACCCTGACATCATGACCCTGAGATCATGACCTGAGCTGAAATCAAGAGTCGGACACTTAACTGACTGAGCCACTCAGGTGTCCGTGCTTTTTTCTTTTTCAGAAATTCTTTTCAGTCTGTTGAGCATCTGACTCTTGGTTTCTGCTCAGGTCGCAATCTCAGGGTTGAGCCCCAGGTAGGGCTTCACACTCAGCCTGGAGTCTACTTGTCCCTATCCCTCTCCCTGCTGTGCCATACCTCTCACCCCCATTTGCTAGCAAGCATGCATGCTCGCACTCTCTCTCAAATAAATACAATCTTTAAAAAAAAATATTTTTCTATTCTATTACTTACTAGTAATAAGATTCCTAAGAATAATAAGTAATCCCAAAATAATCTTATAAGAGAATTTAAATATGTTTTCATTTTTGTAGGCTTTAAAAAATTATATAGTCTGAGTAGTTAGAGAATTGACTATATATATTTTTTTAATTTTATTATGTTAGTCACCATACAATACATCATTAGTTTTTGATGTAGTGATCCACGATCCATTGTTTTCGTATAACACCCAGTACTCCATGCAGTACGTGCCCTCCTTAATACCCATCACCGGGCTAACCAATCCCCCCTCCCCCCCTCCCCTCTAAAACCCTGTTTGTTTCTCGGATCCATAGTCTCTCATGGTTCATCTCTCCCTCCAATTCCCCCCGCCCATTTTTCCCTTCCTTCTGTTAATGTCCTCCATGTTATTCCTTATGTTCCACAAATAAGTGAAACCATATGATAATTGACTTTCTCTGCTTGACTTATTTCACTTAGCATAA
>NC_138370.1:58448371-58500576 GCF_054177405.1 Leptonychotes weddellii
TCTTTTTTAACTTGATTCCGTATTTCAGTTGCTGTTATGGCACTTTGATGAACGCTGTAAAACATGCTTCCATAGGAAAAAACTATGATGATAAATGCCGCCAAGTTAACACCTGTTTAGAACGTAAAGATTATTATTGATGTGTATTAGCATCCTTTCAAAACAAACACACACACTCTTAGCTGTTTGAACATGAATATGTTTTTTTGTTCTTCATAAGAATTACTAAGGTACACAAAAATAATGAATTTTTTAAAAATTTGAAGTAATGTTGAACTAATGAGGAATAAGGGAATTTTAATTTAAAAATGGCATATTAAAATGAGATTATAGTGATTCAGTGAATATCCTGGGTCTTTTAAATTAATCTTTATAGGTTTTTTAAATCATTCAATTAGTTTAAGTTATACTTTGAGAATATATATATATATTTTTTTTTTCTTTACCCTCCCCCCGAGAATATTTTTTACAAGAGAAAAACACTTGTATGTCTATTTTCAAGGCAAAGACTTGTGTGGCTATTTTGAATTTGTTCATATTATAAGTGCAAAGGGTTAAAATATGTTTTATTTAGTATTATTAGGGTGACTGCCCAAAATACAAGTATTTACTGTTTTGTCTTTTATTAAGGAGTATGTTGGAATTTATATGATAAAGTGGTAATTCAGGGCAAAAAAATCCCTTTAGGGATATTCTGACAGAATTCGTCCCAATGTCAGTGAGAAAAACTGGTTAGAAGATCTGAAATAAAAATTTATAAACATTAGAAGAAATAATGAGACTGACATTATGATTTATTCTAGTCATTAAATAAAAGGACTTATAATCCAGGGTTTCTCACCAAGAAAAATTGTCACTGAATAAATCTGGGCTCCAGTACTTCCGGTATCTTCTGAATGAAGAGGGAAACACACTCCATTGGTGCCATAGTAGTTTTTGAAAAATTCCTTATTGGTCAATGGAATGAGAGCCACTATAAACCCAGTAATCCAAATGAGAATCAGAACTGTAATTGTTCTGCATTTTCTAGGTCTTAAACACCGAAATGGATAGACAATGCAGATATATTTTTCCAGTGTCAGAAATGTTAGCAGTAACACTGATACTTCAGTGGACAGAATGGCCAAAGATCCCACAAGCTGACAGTGAATACTCTCCATCCACAGCTGCGCATGCTTGTTGTATTCTCCACGAAACTTTAGGTCAAAGGCTCCGATCAGAAACAGATATATTCCCATTAGGCAGTCAGCACCTATAGGATCAGTAGATGTTGCAAATTTAGAGAAATAAATAGGTATAATGGAATTAACAATAACTGGTAATATTTTTAGTATTAGCAAAAAATGCCTAATTTACTTCCATCTTAGGAGGAGGTACTTTTATTCTAACAGTTCATTTATGGGTAAGGACCTCTTCAGCAACTGTCTTCAAAAACCACTCTTATAGCACCCTCTATAGCTAATTATGTAATTATTTCCTCTGTTTTTTAAAATTTTCAAGTCTGTGTGAGCAGGGATTTTGTCTGTTTTGTTTTCCATTCTGGTCTCATCACCTAGAGGTGTTGTTGAGTAAATGGATAAAATGCAATTATGTTGAGGGGCGCCTGGGTAGCTCAGTCGGTTAGGTGTCTGCCTTCAGCTCAGGTCATGATCCCGAGGTCCTGGGATTGAGCCCAGAGTCAGGCTCCCTGCTCAGTGGGGAGTCTGCTTCTCCCTCTGCCTGCCACTCCTCCTGCTTGTGCTCACACTGTCTCAAATAAATAAATAAAATCTTTAAAAAAATGCAATTATGTTGAGCATTCGATTAGGGACCAATATAGGGATGTTATTATTTGGATCACCTCTTCTGCTGAAATATGCTCCTAGCTTAACAAGCTAAGGATATCAACCAAAATCCTAGAGAAAATAATTCAGAAGTTGTTGTGATAGACTAATGACTATGAATTTGGGGGTCTATAATTTAGATGATATGCATAATTAAGAAGAGCTCTATAGGGGCACCTGGGTGGCTCAGTCAGTTAAGCATCTGCCTTCAGTTCAGGTCATGATCCCTGGGTGGTAAGATAGAGCCCCACATGGGGCTCGCTGTTCACCGGGGAACCTGCTTCTCCCTCTCCTCTACCACTCCCCCTGCTTGTGCTCTCTTGCTCTCTCTCTCATATAAATAAATAAATAAATAAATAAAATCTTAAAAAAAAAAAGTGCTCTATAGTCAGTATAATTTTGAAGAGCTTAAGTTATTTACCCAGAGCTGGTCTAAGCAAACCTGTTCTCTTTGATTCTCTCTTCCCATTTTTACATCTTTCTCGGTCTCTTTTTAGGCTCCCCCATCCCCAAAATCAGTTGTTAATGTGATGCACTATTTGGTGATTTTGCTTTTTAAGCAAACATTTCATATCAGAGAGTAGGTGAGATTTTTTGACTACACAGGCAATCTACACAAGGTTTCTGAAATCACATCACTGTATAAATCATAAAGCTGTCCCTAATCCTTAAACACTGAAGTGATATTCTAGCCTTCATCAGAGAAATTGAGCATACTCAAAATTTTGTAATTAACAATACAAAGTAGTAACTAATTTCTGACTTCTATTTCTTAGGTAGTTTGCAATGAATAAAACAAACATTAGACTTTGAATGAGTCTGGGGGGAAGACATGGACAGCACACATGAAGCAAAACATCATGTAGATTGATACTTGCTGGAGAAAGTATGAATACATTGTAGGCCACTTGACACTATGAACAGCCTGACCACTTGCTTATTTCTTGCTTATTTTTCTTTGTAGTCCTCATTTAACACAGTACTTGGCAGTCACATTTCAAAAACTTAAAAAAAATTTAATACTATGTAAAAACATTTTCTTATTCAAATATTTCAAATTACGAATGGAAGAGATTTTAGTAGCACAGAAACCAGAAAAACAGCTATCAGTTAAGTCAATATCTATGATCCAGACATGCAAACAAAAAAGTAAATACAATTCTGAGTGTAAAAATATGACCGTGAAAAGTTGCCATTTTATTCATAGTAGAAGAGTTTATATGCTTTAACAAAACATGCCTTCAAAGAAAACTAATGAACGAGATATTTTTTATGAGACAAAACTAATAAACAAGACCTTCATTAATCTGTGTAAGGTAACTGAATTTTCCTGTTTCAAATACTTATTTTCCTTCTCACCAAAGTCATTTTATTTTCATTACAGTGAATGTGAAAACAACATATAAGCAAAAAGGAGAAAAATGTAAAATCTTGTAATTCTACCACTCTGTTTACTTATTTTTAATACCAGTGCTTTTATGTATTTCAAAACTATAATTCTTCTTCAATCAGGAAATACTCACAGCAGAGAGAAATGATTGACATGGCATGTAGCTTGTTCTCAGACCTGATATAAGGTCTCATACAAATGACAAAGATGTTTCCAAAGCATGTAACTGCAGATACAACCCAGACAAACACTCTCTGAATAATGTTTGCCAAGAGGTTTTCTAGAGATGAGATCCCATCAGTGTTTGGTTTACAGCTGCGAACATGGGGTGCATACCCACAGTACTGGAATTTCTTAAAATATCTGATGCACAAAGAGAAAGTTAAATAAGATTTTAAATTTAATTCAGTGTCACTATACATTCATATTTCTTTTCTACATTTTCTCAGTAGAAAGAAAATGTCTTAATATGAGGCTCACAGTCATGTAAAACATTAAGGATACTAAAGGTTTACATTTTAATTCTTGTGAACTTGATTTCACTGCAAAAGAATATGTGGATCAGAGCAGCAAATAGGCATCATGAATATACAAGTGTGCGACATGCCTCAAAACATAAATAAACCATTAGCATGGGATCAAGAGAATTAATCCATCTAAGGGAACTTTTATTGGATTTTTAGTGTTTATGTAGCTCCTACTGTTGCTTCATCTAATCTTTTCAGCCCTCTGGGGAAGAGGAAGCCAAATGTTTTCTCCTCTGGCTTCCGAGGCTTTTCTATTATAGAAGTTATTATGTGAGCTGAACCTGCCTGTTCACATGCTTATCTCTCGACCAGATTTTGGTACGTAATAAGGTGTTCAATAAATATTTGTTGAGCTAATTTTTTCATCAATAGAGAGACCTCTTGTGTTGATGAAGACACTACCCAGATAACCAGTAATGGCTACTGTCTTACCAGCAACACCAACACCATTTATTGAGCATCTTCTAGGTATCAGGAATCAATTCTCAAATCAACTCCATGAGCAAGGTATTAGCATCACCATAGGAGGAGATGAATCTTCAGTGGAGGCAAATTATTTGCTATGAAATTTTCTAATAAATGTAGCAATTGGAGATCAAATTAGATCTATTTGCCTCTAACGCTATGTACTCTGGCAAAAATTATAAATGATCATTATAGTATAGAGAGCTGGAGTAATATAAGATAAAACCTTGACAATTACAGTATATTGTCCTGTTTTTAACTCTTGCTGCCTGAATTCCTTAGATCTGATATGGTTTCTGCCCAATTCAAGTCTGTTCCTTGAGTTGTTTCTTGGGTTTTATGAGCTATACCATTTTCTCCCAATAAACTATGTTTGGCTTACACTAGTTCGAGTGGTATGTGTTGTGTGCAATTAAAGAAACTTTTATAAGCATCTCTCTGAAGAGTTATGGAAAACAAAAGAATGTCCTGCGTTAGACTTAAAATATAAGCAAAATTATAGAGTGATGTTGGCTGACATGACACTTTCTAAATTGTCGACACTTAATTACCCTGGCACGGAGATCATTCTAATCTCTGCTGTAAGACTGCATTCAATTAAAGAAAAATGTTTCCAAAGCATGGAATCAATGGTACCATAATACACACTGTTTGAATAAAAGATTTTTCAAAGCTTACCATTTTATCCATACACACTTGCTCCAATCCTGTCCTGACATTGGCGGCAATTTTTACTGAGGATTTCTCCATACTTTCCTCATTTACAGCAATTATTTATTTACAATTATTTTGTGTTGCTTATATAAGTTCCTATTTCTTCACCTGGTAACACTTAGACCATGTGTGTGAATTACTAGCTCATCAGACAAATATCACTATGTATGAATGGTATCAGTGCTAAGGAGAGCTTATAAGACTGAGTGTGTTCTCTCCACACTCATGTTCTCTGACATTGAAAAAATCACCTTTGATTCTACCAAACCATGGAACACTAAAAACCATCCCACCCAATAGCAACACTTCAAGAATAATATTGTTTAGGCAAATGAGTCGGCGGAAAATTTGATAGATTGGATGCATTGGGTATGGGCATATTAGCACTGTGCACGTGGAAACATAAGATTGAAATCAAGGTGAAAAACAAGAAAAACATCTGCTTACATGTGAGAGAGATTCATTAGAGGTCTAAACATCCTGTGTTGGATATTTGAAATTTCAATTCCTTCCAGGCTGCTAAAAATATCAAATTAATTATCAAAATAACATATATCACAAGGGTGCAATAAAACGAGTTTTTGTGAAGGACAGTTAAATAAAATGCTGTCAGTTAACACTGATTGTGAACCAAACGTTAATACTCAGCCTGCCCTATGCACTTACTTCCCCAACTCTTTCTTGATTCTGACATTTTTACACAAATATCTCCTCTATTTGAATTTTTTTGATCCTTATAGGTCATAACACATGCTTTGTGCATAGTAACTACTCAATAAGGGTTTGTGGAATAAATGAACACACATGATCTTTTAGATAATATTACAATAGCAGAGAGGTTTGACATTTTTCTAATAATTTTTAGATAATATATTTTTTTCTAATAAGATGCCATTTTACTGAGAGAACATTTAAATTAAATGAACTGAAGCTTATCTTTTAAAGGCAATTCTTAGACCATAACAGATTTGTGTGTGTGTGTGTGTGTGTGTGTGTGTGTGGTGTAAGTACTGATTTATATAATCTAGAATATTGCATCTTTGGGATAACGATGGCTATAATAAAATCCTAGATACCAGTGCTAATGGAGAAATGAATATGCAGAGTTGCCTTCAGAAGATCAAAGCAAACAATCTAATATAAGCTCATGGTGATTACAGAAAAATATAAAATCATTATCTGATTTTTAGTTTATAAACTTGTAAGGTAAAACTGTTTGTTCATAGTCTAGTGAGCACTCATATGGTTTCATGGTGTTTAACTCATATCCTGGGAATAAAGCTTCCGATTTGAAAGATTGTATACATTTTATTTTATAAAATTTATTAGCTATTAGTTTATAAATAACAATTTCATCGTAAAACTATCCCCATAGGTATATACTTACAGAGACTTGAGTTTGACAAGATAATCAAATTGATCTGCTTGAATTTTCTGGATTGGGTTATAGGAAAGATTCCTGTTTTTAAAAAAAAGGCAGCAATAGGTCATTTCTAGAAACTGCTTAAGTAAAGAGACAGTGTTATCTGTTGACTGGATTACTTTTAAACATTAACAAAAAAAGTGTAGTAACAACACTTGCCTTACAGAGTTCATCAAATATTTAAATGAATTAATGGAGATAAAACACCTAGAATTGTGCCTGGCTCTTAATTAACACTATGATTTTATTAGTGAGTGGGAGCTAAGACAACATAAGAATGAAAGTGGACTTGTCAAGAAATGGCTCTCACCATAGACACAGTAGGGTGCTCTGCAAGAAACCGCACATACCTCACCTTTTGCTTAAGATCTCATTTAGTTAAATGAAAAACAATCTCATTTTGTCAAAATTTGAACTGATAGAATCACCCTGAATACTTTTTACAATAAATCTTATGCCAAAGAGTGACATTCGTGCTAATGATTTGTGAGGCATGAAATGAAAAGTAAAAGGCTATAGCTGGGAACAAAGAGATAGAGACCAGAGTTACAGTGCAGCTCAATTTCGATAGAAAAGAATTTCAGAATCTTTGTAAAAAAAAAAACCTTGAGACAAAAATCATTGATTAAAGGGAGCTTCTCAGGGCAAATTCTCTTAGAGAAATTTATTCTAGTTTAGATCGTTAGTTAGGTGGGGAAGCTTCTGGGAGGCAGTGATTGTAGAAAGAGTGGAAGAATGACAATGAAAATTGAGTTGTATAAAGAAACAAAGTGGACTCAACAGTCTAGGACTAGAAGGAAACTATCTGAACACAATACTGGCCATATATGAAAAGCCCACAGCTAACATCATCCTCAATGGTGTAAGGCTGAAAGCTTTTCCTCCAAAATCAGTAACGAGACCAGGATGACCACTTTTGCTTCTATTCAACATAGTATTGGAAGTCTGGCCAGAGTAATTAGGCAAGGAAAAAAAAAAGGCATTCAAATTTGAAAGGGAGAAGTAAAATTATCTCTGTTCACGTATGACATAATACTGTATGTAGAAAACCCTAAAGATTTCACACACACACAGAATTGTTAGAACTTATAACTAAATGCAGCAAAGTTGCCAAATACAAAACCACTCCACAAAAATTGAATGTGTTTTTATACACTAACAATGAACAATCCAAAACGGAAATGCAAAAGGTAATTCGATTTACAATAGCATCAACAGAATCAAATATTTAGGAATAAACTTAACCAAGGAAGTGAAAGACTTGTGTTTGAAAATAAAATGTTGCCAAAAGAAATTTGAAAAGACACTGTACGTTTATGGATTAGCAGACTTAATGTTGTCAAGATGTCAAACTCCCTGGGGCACCTGGGTGGTGCAGTCAGTTATGCATCCAACTCTTGGTTTTGGCTCAGGTCTTGATCTCAGGGCTGTGATCTTGGGCTCCTGTGATTGAGCCCCAGGTCTGGCTCCACACTGAGTGCAGAGTCTGCTTAAGATTCTCTCTCTCCCTCTGCCCTCCCCTCCACTCCCGTGCTCTCTTTCTAAAATAAATAAATACATGTTGAAAAAAAAAATTGTCAATACTCCCCAAAGTGACCCATTGATTCAGTGCAATCTCTGTCGCAGTCCTAATACTTTTGGCATAGAGAGAAAAATCCATTTTGAAATTTGCATGGAATCTCACAGGAGCTTGAATAGCTAAAACAATTTTGAAAAAGAACAAGGCTGGAGGCTTAACACTTCCTAATTTCAAAACTTATTACAAAGCTACAGTAATCAGTACCAGGTAGTACTGTTACAAAGACAAGTATATAGGCCAATGGAATAGGATAGAGAGCACAGGAATAAACCCTTGTATATATGGTGTCAAGACTGTTCAGTGGGGGAAAGGACAGTCTGTTCAACAAATGGAGCTGGAAAACCAGATTACTATCCACATACAAAAGAATGAACTTAGAACTTACCTTACATCATGTATAAAATTAACACAAAATGGATCAAAGACCTAAATATAAAAGCTACAACTATAAAACTCTTAGGAAAAAAACACAGGGGAAAAGCTTCAGGGCACCGGATTAAGCAATGATTTCTTGTATACAACACCAAAAGCATAGGCAATGACAACAAAATAGAAAAATTTGACTACACGTAAATTAAAACCTTTTGTATGTCAAAGGAGACTATCAACAGTGTAAGGGCCATTTACCGAATAGAAGAAAATACTTGCAAATCATATATCTGAAAAGGATCTAATATCTAAAATATATAAAGAATTCCTACAATTCAACAACAGAAATCAACCCAATTAAAAAGATGGGCAAAAGACTTGAATAGACACTTCTCCAAAGAAGATATATGGCCAATAAGCACATGAAAAGATGTTCAACATCATTAACCATTAGGGAAATGCAAATCAAAACCACAATGACTTTCACATCCATTAGGATGAATATAACCCCCCCAAATAGAAAAGAACAAGTGTTGTTGAAGATGTAGAGAAATTGGAACACCCATGCACTGCTAGTAGGATTGTGAAATGGTGTAGCTGCTTGGAAATCAGTGTGCTGTTTCCTCAAAGAGTTAACATGGAATTACCGTATGATCCAGCAATTTTACTTCTGGGGCTATATACTGAAAAGGATTGAAAGAAAGGTCTCAAACAGATATTTGTACACCCATGTTCATAGCATTACTCACAATAGCTAAAAGGTGGAAGGAACCCAAGTGTCCATTAATGGATGAATGGATAAACACAATGTGACATATATATGTCACATTATATATATAGTGAATTACTATTCAGAATAATATTATGAATTAATGCTATTATTCAGAATAATATCCAGAAATTCTGACACATGCTACAAAACGTATGCACCTTGAAGACATTATGCTAAGTGAAATAAGCCAGTCACAAAAGGTCAACTATTGAATGATTCCATCTATATGGGGTACCTAGAGTAGTCAAATTAATAAAAACAGAACAGAGATGCTGGTCAGGGGAGGTGATGAGGAGATATTGTTTAATAGGTATGGAGTTTCAGTTTGGGAGGATGAAAAAGTTCTGGAGATGGATGGTGGAGATGGTTGTACAACATGAATGTACTTAATATCACTGAACTGTACGTTTAAAATGGTTAAAATGCTAAATTTTGTGTTATGTATGTTATTACAATTTAAAAGATAAAAGACATTAAAACAAATAAAGAAGTGAAACGACAAAATTAGTATCAGTCTTACAATTGTGAGAGCTCCTTCAGATCCTTAAATACTTGCAGTGGAAGATTTTCAATCTTATTACTTCCTAAATCCCTAGGGAAATAATTGCAACCATGTCATATCAGTTTCTTAAGACTTTATTCATTGTTCTGTAATTTGTTAGGAAATGATTATACAACTTTTTAACAGTGCTGTTAGTGAGTTACACTAATTACCAGAAGTCTAAAAGTTTTAGAAAAGCGAGTGTAATGGTAAAATATAAAAATAATTTATCCCATTTCATCACTTCTTCAGAGACAAATGCTCGCTGATATTTTTCTATTTTCTAATTTAATTAATGCATGTGTTGTGCCTCTTTTCCCCTTCCCTTCATTCCCTTCTTCCTTTTACATTAGAGTAGGACTATGATTTGGAGCCTTAATTTTTGCACAGTTCAAACCCAAGTTGTTCAAGGGTCGACTGTAGTGGCTAGTCCAAACTTTAGCAAAATCCAATTGAGAAAATTAATAGTAAAACATAAAAAAATTGTCTGAAGGACATGTACTTCATCCATTGCCCAACATATATTTTATTCTGATAATCAGCTACTATGTGCTCGGGCCACAAAGCTTTGGTTTATCAGAGCGTTGTTTTAATGCCCTTTGGAACTGGGTCACTGATCTGAAAAAAAGGACAGTGTAGACAATTGATTTAACTTATGTCTCTCTTCCATTATTATAGGTTGGCATGTTATCCAAGGATGTCTAATTTCTTTGTGGATCCAAGATTATCTTTTATTTCCAGAATTAGCAAAGTATGTCTTTTTATCTTATAGTCTCTGAATCCTAACTCTTTAAGAAACTTAAAAACAAATATGCTGTTCCTCTCTAGCAGTGGGACAGAGTGATGTAGGATGTATTTTATTTATTAAATTTATCCTGACTTTATTATTTCTTTGTAGCTGTGTTTCCTTTATCTCATTTTCCTCAAGTAGTTATTATATATATATATATTAATGTGTATTTTTGTAAGCTATATAGAGTTCATTTATGGCTCAAAGTACATACAAATAATGCTAGGAAAAGAGATAAATGTTTCTCAGATGTATAAAAGCATATATGTGTAACAAGTTTGAACTAAAACCGTAGAAACAAAAGTCTTATCAAACTTACAATTCATCTAGCTTCTGGAGAGGTGCAAAAGTATTTTCATTTAGGTGATTAATTTTGTTTTTCCTCATTACCCTGAAAGTAAAAAGAAAAACATGTTGTGGCTCCTTGAGATAGGAGGTAAATGAGTTTTTGGAGGGAAGATTAACAATCTGAAAAAAAAAAAGATAATTATATATAGTGCATTTTCACATCATGTATTTTGTAGTATGGTTACTTACCCAGTCTAATTTTAGTTTTAAATTTCTCAAGTCTTTTAACGATGATAAAAATAAAATATTATTCAAATTTTTAAGTGAGGTAGGGAAGAACTCTGCAAGGGAAATAGTGAAAATGTGAACCCTTGAGAATACAGACTGAATTTCATGCACCGGGAGCTGTATTAGAGAGTCGCCTCTTCTTCAGTCCGCCTAGCACGTCTCTAACAGAAACCCCGCGCGCACGCGCACAGTAGCACTCATATGCATCTGGTAGCTGATGCGACTTGGGGTGCAGTTGCCTAAGGATGTCTAATCTAAACTGGACCAATTCAGAAGATCTCTAGTTTGGGATGTTGAACCAGACTGTATGTAATTCTTTTTTTTTTTTTTTTTTTAAAGATTCGTTTATTTATTTGACAGAGAGTGCGAGAGTGCACAAGCTGGCTCCCAGCTGAGCGGGGAGCCCCCACTCCAGGCTCAATCCCAGGACCGAGATCATGACCTGAGCCGAAGACAGATGCTTAATGGACTGAGCCACCCAGTTGCCCCACAGACTGTATGTACTTCTTGACCAGTACATTTCTGCACTGATCTCATGTATTATGAGCTAGCATAAAGGAGTAACTCATGGAAAAGTTTTAAAATCCCGTGGCCTGGGTTGCTCAGTCCGTTAAGCGTCTGTCTTCGGCTCAGGTCACGATCCCAGCGTCCTGGGATTGAGCCCTATATGGAGTTGTTTGCCCAGCGGGGAGCCATCTTCTCCCTCTACCTGCAGTTCCCCCTGCTTGTGCTCTCTCTCTCCGACAAGTAAATAAATAAGATCTTTTTAAAAAATGTCTTAAAATGTTTCCAATTCTTTATAGATTTTATTTATTTATTTGAGACAGAGAGAATGAGAGGGAGGAGGGTCAAAGGGAGAAGCAGACTCCCTGCCGAGCAGGGAGCCCGATGCGGGACTCGATGCGGGACTCGATCCCGGGACTCTAGGACCATGACCTGAGCCGAAGGCAATCGCTTAACCAACTGAGCCACCCAGGCGCCCTGTTTCCAATTCTTTAAATGTGTGATATTCTCAGAGGTTAGCCTTGTTCCATCTTGAAGTATTTATTTTCTCTCTGCTCTCCAAACCATTACCACCTCCTGCCAGTATCCCTAGACCAGAAAAGCACAAGCCCCTGCCAAGAGGAAACTCACAAATGATTTCCTCACACAGAGGCTTCTTTAAGAACAAATAAAAGTAGAACAGCAAAGAAGTTGCAAGTTTTGGTCTATGTCCTTCAGGTGCAATTTGGTTTCTTTTGGGCAGTTAGTAGGAACTGTTTTGCATGACTGATATAAAGCATCCCGCACCTGAAGACTGCTGAGCTCACTGTGCAAGAATTCAAACATCTTAGTGGCTTGAACTCATTGGAATGGGGGATGCATATTGGAGGAAAATTTTTCTTGTATCAGTGATAGCTATTGCATTGCCTCTACACAGAGGTCCTAGTATTATGTTTCTAGTACGGATTTCAAGATGGATTCTGGGATGTTTCCAGAAGGATTCTAGTATAGTGGTTTTCAAAGTTTTCCCCTGGTAACTGCTCTTAAAAACATTGGGACATAACATACACCCACAGAACCCGAGACTCAAGAAACAGTACATTTAATTACCTGAACTGCACTCTGATATTTCTATTCAATTCAATTAAACTTTGTTTCATTAAAAAAGCAAGTCAGAAGACACCATATTGCTTTCATCACCCACTTGTGACTTTCAACTCACAATTGGGAAAGCACTGTTCTGAAAGAATAACCCATAAATGAGGCAGTCGTGTTTTTATATTGAAAGAAGCTCCTGCATCCTTTGCTTTCATGGAAAAACCAGTGTGAGTTTAAAATAGGCCAGAAAGACGTAAGGAGAAATCATACTCAATAACATTCTGAAGTTTATCCTGGTGTCCACAATTATATCTTCAGGGGTGTAGACATTCTGCAGTATTTTAAAAAATTTTGGTTGTAATTAAATTTTTTCTGCAATCTCTACAGTAATAATTTGCAAAGGGCAAACATTCTTACAGATTAAGACTAACTTAGTGTTTCTCAAACTGATATCCAAGGAGAGATTTTAGGTGGTCAATGAAAATTTCTTTCCATTAAAATGGGCATTATTTAAGTGTGAGAAAAACAGGTCTCATAGAGTACTGTTGTGATGATCCATGCATGTTGTGAATCTTGAAGCTTGGTGTGAACTTCAATAATTTTGCCAATGCACTTCAGTTTCAGAAAACTTCAAGTCATAAGTGAACATTTGCCATAATTACTGTGCATGTTTATGCTAACTTATGTTCGCATAAATGATTAATTTTGTTTGTAAAGATATTTAACATCACTTCAAAAGGATAAAACACTACTTACAAAACAGTTAAATTACTGCAGGAAATAAAAGTCAAATTTCTTAAATTATGGATATGGTTGCCTTCAAGGTCCCTGAAACATAAAAACAAAAATGATAAAGCTAAATTTTAATCATAGAAATAAATTGGTCAAGAATTATTTGCTTTCTCATAAAATATCTTTTTTTCACATGCTGTTTATTTCATATAGATTCCCACATGTAGCCACTTACATAAGAGCTGAAATAATACATATATGTAATGCTTCTTTTTCTGTGTTCATAGTAAAAATGTTTTGAGTCACATCTGTATCATATGTTCATATGCGTACATATGTTATCCTGAGAAATGTGAAGAGAATGAGAAGTCAAATTAAAAAATTTGTTATGATAAATATCCACTTCCTTACCAGATATTTAATAGCGATATGTGTTAAACATCTGTCTACACCGCTCCCTTGTGGTATATTCAATAAAATCCTATCTCCTTAAAAAACGACAACAACAACAACAAAACATGTGTCTAGACTTACCAATGGCATTTCTCTAAGTGGTGTGAACCTATTTGCTACAGAAGTCTGCAGAAGCTTCTAATATTGCTGCAGAAGCTCCTGCTGTCAAAACAGTGTTTCACCTCTACGTCCCTTGCCTAAACACACCCTAGGAAAAATTCTCAATAACGTTTTACCACTGAGAACACCATTGTTTGCTTTATTATATTGCCACACAGGCTACACTGTCCTTGGTTTTCCAACTTCCGGTTCAGGGAGATGCATAGAGACCCTTGCTGTGTGATGCTGTCATCAGCAGGAGTCTGGTCTGAGAAGTAAAACGTGTCAAAAACCGTATATTTTAGTGTCTCTTCTTTATGGTGATCATGGAGGCATTCTTTTATTGCCCCTGTTTTGTCTTATCGTTAGGTTTATGGTGGAAGTTTGTAGAACAGAGAGTTAGCCAAGGTTAGGGATATACTTTCAGGAGTAGGTCCTTAAATCTGTTCTGTCTACCCCAACACTTAGTTTTCTGGTCACCAAATAATATAGAGCTATTCAAGAACAATTGTGACTAAAGTGTATGAGCTGAAGTATGACACAGGTATTAAAATCTGCCAGGGAAACATGGGTAACATTAAAAGAAACACCTATATTCTGCTGGGTAGGCTACATCTGGAATAGTCAGTTCTATTTTAGGCATTGCAATAAAAACAGACTTTGACAAATCAAGGCGTATCTGAACAATCTGGAAGACCAGGATGTAAGGGGCCTAGAAATCAAGTCAATTGAAGAAAAGGGTGTATTTGTGATAGAAAAGAGCAAAATAAGAGAGCTATATTTGAAGTCAGGCTGTAGAAGATATCATAGGGTTTTTCTATGTTGCATCAGGTTGCAACATTAGATTTACTGGATGAAGGACACAAAATATGTCGAATTTCAGCTCACAATCTAGTGTCCAGAGAATAATCTTATTATTGCTATAGATATTTAGCAGAGGCAATATACCACAACTCAAGAATTTTGTAGACAGGATTTCTGTACTATATGGAATATTGTATTAGGTTTTAAATCTTGATTCTAGATCATCCTTCTAAAGAAAAAATTCTATTATCCTATGAAATTGGAAACTAAGTACTTATAGTACTACTTTTTTTGGTCATTAGCTTTGGTCAAAACTTCTGGTCTCTCACAATATATATTGTCAGTGACAGAGACCATCCATTTCTTTCCTCTTTTATTGCTGTTACCGAGAATCTACCACCAGGTGGTGATGCTTTCTTAAGTCTCACAAAGTATCCTTAGGTGAGTTGATATATTTTTCTTGTTAGTTACTATTGTAACATCTTTTTTCCTATTAAACCAACAAAAATATTTAAGTTTTAATTTATATTTATATATATACTTATATAAATACATATATATAAGCATTAACTTACTAATTTGTAAAAATCAGTAAGAGGCACACCTCGAGGCATCATTTAGGGACTTTTGATTAAATTGTCGGTTTAGTTTAATTTTGAATTCATTTTAACCTTTATTGGGGAATTTGTTTTTGCTTTCTTCCTAAAATGAGAGGTTTTGGTCCTTGATACACAGGGATCTGGTTTGAGGCATAAACTTGAAAATTTTTTCTTTGATCTGAAGAACAACAGTAACAACACCAAAAATCTTGCCTGTTTCTTCTCAGCTTCCTCTCTTATCCCCTAGTGGCATTCTAAACATGCCAATCTCCTTAACCTCTACTTCCTCCCCCTACCTTTGAAACATTTCTGACTCCTAGTTCAAGGAGAAAATTGAGGTGATGAGGCAGGGAGAACCTGCTGACCTTCTACTCAACATCTACACACTTACCTGTATATGCACCTGGTCTCCTAGTCTCAAGAGGAAGAGATGACCCTTCTCCTGTTTTAAGCTAATCCCTCCATCTGTTTTCTTGAGTTTGGCTTATGTATGTGTATGTCCTAAAATATATTATCAATTTTGGTGAATGTTCTTTGGACATTGTTTGCTTTCAGGTTTATATCTATTAGAACTAGGTGCAGGTGGGTCTGGCAGACACCCAACCATAACAGCATAAATACATAACTACAGTTTGGTAGTCCAGGGCTAATTTGGTGGTTTTACAAAGTTGTTTCATGTTCACTTTTTTTTTTTTTTAAGATTTTATTTATTTATTTGAGAGAGAGAGAATGAGAGACAGAGAGCACGAGAGGGAAGAGGGCAGAGGGAGAAGCAGACCCCCCGCTGAGCAGGGAGCCCGATGTGGGACTCCATCCCGGGACTCCAGGATCATGACCTGAGCCGAAGGCAGTCGCTTAACCAACTGAGCCACCCAGGCGCCCCTCATGTTCACTTTTTACATGCCCTTGTCTTCATGGTCCGGGATGATGCTAAAGCTTGAGCCATCATATCCATGTTTTCTGGATAAGGAAAGAGAGGAAGAGCCTGCCTATTTCTCCTTAGGGAGATTTCCCAGAAGTTCCACACTATACTTCTTCCACCTTATTCATTGGAGCTTAGTCATGTGGCTATATCAGGATGTAGGAAAATCTGGGGATGTCGTATTTTTGCTGGGCACACTGCTGTCCCAAATAGATCAGTTCTGTTATTGAAAAGGGACATTGCAGTTTGATATACATAAATTAGAGTTAGCTCATTAGTTATGTTATTTAGTTCTTCATATTCCTTTTGGTTACTATATCAATTATTTGGTGCATATATATTTATAATGTAATATCTTTCGTGAGAAATTGCACACTATAGCATTTAAATGTCCTTCTTAGTGTTGTTTAATGCAAATAGGCCAGAATTTTACATACTTAGATAAAAAAATATGATGTCTGTTTTTTTTTTTTTTTTTTGGTTTGCATCTACACGGAATACTTTAGAACAGCCTTTTATTTTTGATCTGTCTTAATCACTTAGTTATAGTTGTATTTTTTTTTTGTAAATAGCAATGAATTAGGTTTTGTTCTGTGAGCCAATGTGAAGATTTCTCTTTTTTTAAAAAAGATTTTATTTATTTATTTGACAGAGACACAGCAAGAGAGGGAACACAAGCAGGGGGAGCAGGAGAGGGAGAAGCAGGCTTCCCGCTGAGCAGGGAGTCCGATGCGGGACTCGATCCCAGAACCCTGGGATCATGACCTGAGCTGAAGGCCGACGCTTAACCATCTGAACCACCCAGGCACCCCCTCTTTTCTTTTTAATAAGTAAGTTAAACCTGCTTAAGTGTACTGATATGACTAATTTATCTGACTTCAGTCTGCTATTTAAAAATATTACCACATGGTTTTTATAGGTTAAAAAAACTCTCAACAAATTAAAAAAACTTTCTTTTAATCTTTAGAAAGGTTTGTATATTCTATTGGTTATCTTTATAATTATAACTTTACCTAATACATCGTATCTTCTCTTTCTTAGAGAATAACAATACTTATTAATTTCCTATTATAATTTGTATTATAAGCAATGATAAAATGAGAATATGTTGTCTTCGTTTCTGCTCCTTTACTTTTCTCCCACCATATGATTTTGATCAGTTATATGCTTTTTATTAATGTTTGCCTTAGGAATATCAAATATCTACATATTGGTAGATTTGTTGGTTTTAAGTGATGTATTTTGATTCCTGGATATTTTTCTTTATAGTTCCATGGTTATCGCTTTATTCATTTTGAAACTGTTTACTCATCTAAGATTATTATGTCTTCTTGCTGAATTGACCCCTTTATCATTGTGTGATATCCCTCTTTATCCCTGGTTATAGTCCCTGTTCTAAAGTCTATTTTTTCAATATTATTTTGTAGATGATGAAGTTCCTTCTCATCCATGCCAAGGGAGCAATGTTGTTTTGTGGCTTTCCATAGCCTAAGCATAGTCTTGTTGGAACAGAATCGTAATATATGTACTCTTTGGTGACTTTTTCTTTATAATTCATATTACGTTCTTGAAACTGAGCCATGTTGATTGAAGTAGGGCTAGTTCATTCATTCTAAATGCTGTGTGTGTATCGCATTTTATTTTTCCATCTGGGTCCATGTCTTCCAGCATCTTGCTCCATAATGTATTTTGTTGTTTCCTATAATTTCAAATTCTTCATATTAGCTTCTCTTGCCTATAAATAAACCTACTTCATCTCCCATCAAAATAAGTTTAATTTACTCTCTTGATCTTTAGTTCACCTTTGGCTATTGCCCCATCTGTTCATGGGCTTATTTATTACTTATATTTCTAACTTTTTGAATTTCCAAACTTCTATTGTGGTGTTTACAGTTTTTATTTTTTGCTTTGAAAGAACTATAATAAAGGTTTTAATCTGTTGTCTGTCGTATATCTCGCAAGCATTTTATCCTGGGCTGTCATATGTCTCTTATTTTATGCATATTTTCCCACTAAATCAGTTAAATAATTTTTTTTTTACCAACACATCTAACAGATTTTTCGGTTTATACTTTGCTAAATAAAAGTTCATGTTCAAGGTAAAGGTATTGTGATTAGTTTTAAAAGAACTGAATATTTATAAAACAAAAATTATTATTACTAGCATTAAAATTGGGATAATACTATCAGGAATGCATATGAGATGACTTGTTTGGATAGTTAAAATTTAAAGATAGTAACTTTAGTGATGAAATTGTAAAAAGTCTGCCTCTATAGTAGTAAATCTTTTTTTTAGATTTATTTATTTATTGTATTGTGAGAGAGAAAGAGAGCTGGCATGTGGGAGTAGGGGGAGGAACAGAGTGGGAGGGAGAGGGAGAAGGAGAGAGAATCTCAAGCAGACCCTGCGTGGAGCATGGAGCCCAACCTGGAGCTCGATCTCAAGATCCTGAGATCATGACCTGAGGTGAAACCAAGAGTTGGACGCTTAACCAGGGCTGCCTGTGTGACTCAATTGATTAAGCCTCCGACTCTTGATTTCGGTTCAGGTGGTGATCTCATGGTGGTGGGATCAAGCCCCATATGGGGCTCACAGTTCAGTGGGGAGTCTGCTTGGGATCCTCTCTCCCTCTCTCACTGCCCCTCCCCCCACTTGCACACATGCTCTCTCTCTCTGAATCAATAAATCTTAAAAAAAAAAAAGTTGGAAGCTTAACTGATTGAGCCATCCAGGTGCCCCTTTAGTAATAAATCTTAATTATTTAAAGGCACCTGGGTGGCTCAGTTGGTTAAGCATCTGCCTTTGGCTCAAGTCATGATCCTGGGGTCCTGGGATCGAGCACTGTATGGGGCTCCCTGCTCAGTGGGGAGTCTGCTTCTCCCTCTGACCTGCCCCCCCCAGCACACGCGTGCTCTCTCTCTCTCAAATAAATAAAATCTTTAAAAAAATAGAGTTTTATCTGAGATGTAGATTTGGCTGCCTTTTAAAAAGCAAAGGAAATGCTTGTTAATGTATTGCACAATATCTGCTACATTTGCTTCTGGTCTCAGCGCATGAATTTTTAATTGCTAATTTACTTATGTAAATATTAATCAATTTTGCTTTATTACTAAGTTTGGATTACTGAGCATGTAATAACTGTTTAATGTGTTCATTTGAAAAAAATTTAATTACAACGAAGGATATTGAACTTAATTAGCTCTTTTCTTGAATACTTTAGCTTGTCAACAAGGGGGGTACTATGCTGTCATACCAAGACGCCCTCTGGACTCAGTAATGATTCTGGGGATGTTTGTCTTCCTCTAAATAGTTCCAAACTAGTGTGTTTTGAATTATGATGTCTGCTTTTTATAGCACTTCCCACTCCTGCTTTACTATCAGGTTGAGAGTTGTCACTTCACACTAATGTTTTGAACTTATCTTTCCCCTCTACTTTTTTTTTTTTAAGATTTTATTTGTCTATTTGTCAGAGAGAGAGAGAGAGAGAGCACAAGCAAGGGGTGAGCGGCAGGCAGAGGGAGAAGCAGGCTCCCTGCTGAGGAAGGAGCCCAATGCAGGACTCAATCCCAGCACCCTGTGATCATGACCTGAGCCAAAGGCAGATGCTTAACGACTGAGTCACCCAGGTGTCCTTTTCCCCTCTACTTTTAATCGGGCTCTTCTACTCTGCCGTGAGCTTAGAAATCAAGCAACAAACAAAACTCCTGAGAATTTCCTACAGAATGAGAGACAGCGGAAGTTTTCATATAATACTGTATATGTGGTTTATTGATTGAACTTTTAAATAGTTATTTTGGTTACTTATTTATTTGTTTTTACCTGCATTTTAAAAAGGCAAATTTACTGGGTAACTGAGCTCTGAATAGGTAGAATGATACTTATTACCATAAGCAAAGTTACTGTAAACATTTCCATGAAACATATTCTATTGTGATTAGACTTCAAAAATAAATTCTAAGTATCATATTCCCATGAGGCAGAATTTAGGAATGAGACTAAAGTGACTTAGTCTTTCTGTATCAAATTGATAGGTGAAAACAGACCGACAGAAGGAAGGAAGAAAGAAATGTTCTATAGCTGCTGGACATCCCTTCTGTTTTTCTTCTTCCTCCTCCAAATTTTTTTTGTGCATGTGGGAGGTGTTTTATCTTGGCGAGAGTCTAGAGGAGTTAGTTTAGACAATGGGCACGTTTAATAACAAAACCATGCTAAAGTAATTTGAGGAAATGTGATATGACATTGACAACTTATAATTTTTAAAAACCCAATATCCAAAATGAACGAGGCAAAACCAGGAAAGTTAGCTGACATCTTTAAGAAAAGGTTCATCAACTTACAGCCAATGCAGTCTTGGCATGTGCTGGCAAAGAGGTTTATCTGGTAAATGGGTAAAGACGTTATTCATCAATGTTCTGAAAAAGAAACGAAAGAAAAGAAGTCACATTTTTCTGGTTCTTTTCTCATCTTAAGTCAAACATGGTATTATCATTATCCTTTATGAAACCACAAAAATCTATTAAGTTAGTTGTCTTCTCTTTTTTTTTTTTTTCTGTAAGTCTTGTTATATTTAAGTGCTTGTTAGTAATAAAATTCGACAAATGATAGTTGTCATATGGAGGAAGCAGCAATGTTAGTAACTGAAAGAAAGCCTGTGCCCTTCAAAAGTGGGTAGTGAGAAGGAGTTGATTTTTGATTAATGTTGTTTTTCTTTACCAAGCATAATACCCGGCAGTAATGGTGTGCTTGAGAATATTTCAATAAAATATGCCAGTAAGGCTGTATTTAGTTTTGATGGGCTGATGTCCTAGAAGACAGAAGATCTTATAAAAATCATTAAAACTACAAAATAGCCTCACAGAAAATGATGAAAAGATGGCTTATAGTTGGAAAGGCCTTTTTGGGGCTTTAACAATTCCATATTTAATGCTGTTAAACTTAAAGCAGTAATTTTTTTTCATGTCTTTTCCTTCAATTGAAATATTTGCTTTAATTTTTAGTACTTACAAGAGAATAAGAGAATTTAGTCCATAAAATGTTAGTGGGGAAATTCGACTGAGGTGATTATCTTCAATTATCCTGCCAGCCAGAAGAAAAAATTGATTCATTTATATATTTAGAATATAAAAACTAATACTATAAAATGCCATGTAAATTAAACATACAGCCATTCTAGTCTGTGGAGATCTTCAAAAACACCCGGCTTCAAGAAAGTTATTCTGTTATGACTGAGATACCTGAAAAAAGAGAAATGACTCCAATAAATGTGTTACCTTCTTTTTTCTTGATTTTTTTTTTTTAAGATTTTATTTATTTATTTGAGAGAGAGAAGGAGAGAGAGCACATGAGAGGGGGGAGGGTCAGAGGGAGAAGCAGACCCCCTGCTGAGCAGGGAGCCCGACGTGGGACTCGATCCTGGGACTCCAGGATCGTGACCTGAGCCGAAGGCAGTCGCTTAACCAACTGAGCCACCCGGGCGCCCTTTTCTTGATTTTTTAAAGATTTTATTTTTCAGTAATCTCTACACCCAACGTGGGACTCAAACTCACAATCCTGAGATCAAGAGTCGCGTGCTCTTCTGACTGAGCCAGCAAGGTGCCCCAAATGTGTTACTTTCTTGGTATCTTACAATAAGGAAAGGAAAAACAAGAATCATCCATCTTAGATTTTCTTATATGCTATTCTCATCACACCTTTTCCCTTCTTTTGGGTCTCTAAAACGTCTTTGTCACGTACCTTTTTATGTCTAGGTTTTAGTTCCCCTTTAATCAATCAATCAATCAATCAATCACTCTATTCATTCATTCACCTATGCCTTTACTCATCAAATTGTTTTGTGCACCTACTCTGTGGCACTATCATCCCTTTCTCTGAGGAGCTTTGAGTCTAGAGGGAAGACAGAATATGAACAAGTTATTATAGTAACGTGGGGAAAAGAGAGAAGTTTATAAGGTATGGTTGTTCTGACGTTGCAGCGGAGAACTTGGCTTTCTTGGGGGTGGGGAGAGCAGAGCATGGAGGAGTCAGGACACAGAAGCCTTTACTAAAGGGGGCACAATTGGATGAACGGAGATTTGGATGAAGATGTCATTCGCAAAACAAAGAATGGGTAGGAGTTCACATAGGCAGAGGAGATTGCTTATGCAAAGGCAAGAGGTCGGAGAGAGAGCAACAAGTGAAGGGATCACCAGGCATTTCAGTGCAGCCTCACCATGAAGGGGCTGGGAAGAGAGACTGAAGATGAACCTGGGAGGCAGGTGGGGGTCTGTTCTGGGAAAAGAGGACATTGCATGCCTTACCAAAGAGTTTGACCCCACCTTACCTACCCAACTTTACTTCTTATCCTTCTGCAGAGTGAACCAACTCTGTTCTGTTATGTTGGTCTCGCCCTCCCTCCGTGTTTATTCCTACCTCAGTCTCTTTAGGACAGCAATGCGCTGCCTGACTCTGCTGTCAGCTTGAGTCCTGGCTTTGCTGCTTATTAACAGTATGACCCTAAGCAAGCTTCAGTTTCCCCAACTCTAAAATGGAGGTAATATTAGTACCTGCTTTATTGGGTTGTGGTAACATTGGAGGCAATGTGTGTCATAAGCACTCAGTACATATTTATTACAAGAGCACCTCTGTTCATGCCTACAATTCTGATTTCTTTCCTTTTCTTTTTCCTCTCTGCCTATGATTCATATGCAAGTTTTAGTTGAAATTTTACTTCCACGGATACATGGACCACACTGATTTCTCTCTTTTCTCCATTCTGACAGTTTTTAGAGTTGACATCTTATAAAATTTCTCCTGCCGGCTGTCTCCCCTGTCTCCAGCAGGTTTGACTTTTGCTTAGGGATAGCAAGAGATGATGGCCCGTATTAGAACCACTTCTTTCCCTCCCCTGTAAACCTGGAACCCCATTTAGGCACAGGAAGGGTAAAGAATAACTACAACACTTCTCATGACCACCTCAGGGCTCTCTATTTATTTATTTATTTATTTATATTTATGTATTCATTATTTGTTTACTTGTTTTTTCTTTCAAGATTTTATTTAAATTCAAGTTAACATATAGTGTAGTACTAGTTTCAGGAGTAGAATTTAGTGATTTATCACTTGCATATAACACCCAGTGCTCATCCCAACAAGTGCCCTCCTTAATGCCCATCACCCACTTACCCCTCCTCCCACCCCCTCCCCTCTAGCCACCCTCAGTTCCCTATAGTTAAGAGTCTCTTATAGTTTGCCTCTCTCTCTGGTTTTATCTTATTTTGTTTTTCCTTCCCTTCTCCTCTGTTCATCTGTTTTGTTTCTTAAATTCCACATATGAGTGAAATCATATGGTATTTGTCTTTCTCTGACTGACTTATTTCCCTCAGCATAATACCCCCTAGTTCCATCCATGTTGTTGCAAATGGCAAGATGCCATTCTTTTTGATGGCTGAGTAATAATCTATTGTATATATATACACATTTTCTTTATCCATGCATCGTTTGATAGACATTTGGGCTCTTGCCATATCTTGACTATTGTGGACAGTGATACTACAAATATTGGGGTGCATGTGCCTCAGAGGTCTCCTTTTAAAGCCAATAGCAATCCCCTAGGTACATTTGACCCACTCCCATATCCTATACCCATCTGTTTAGCCCAGTCCTGTTTATTTTCCTGAGTCATCCTTCACTGCTCCAGACCCCAAATGGTCACTCATTTCAGTGAATCTTTTTTTTTTTAGATTTATTTTATTTATTTATTTTAGAGAGCAAGAGAGTGAGAGAGAGCATGTGCATGCACAAGCAGGGAGAGGGGAATAGGGAAAGGGAGAGAATCTCAAGCAGACTGCGCTCTGAGTGAAGAGTCCAATGAGGCCAGGCTCGATCCCACGATCCTGAGATCATGACCTGAGCCAAAATGAAGAGTCGGACGCTTAACTGACTGAGCTGCCCAGGCGCCCCTTTCAGTGAATCTTAATAGCGGTTTTGATCTGAACAACAAAGGTTTAGGATTTAATTAAGGAACTTCTTTTCATCATTCTTTAATTGTTGTGTGCATACTGGTTTTGTTTCCCCACCCTAGATCGTAAGCTTCTGGACTGCAAGAGGCATGCCTCTCTCTAGTGGTAGCATAGCCCTTTACCTGAGACGTTAGGGTGTAAGCTGCTGGAAGGCAGCCTGTCTGACTTATCTTTCTATCCCACCTCCCCATGGTGTCTAGCTGAAAAATTACATACTATAAGGGCTAATGAATATTTATGGAAGAATGAAAAGCAGGAATCCAATGATTATCGCTGATAACCTGGAAGTATGTAACATCTTTAACAACCAAACAATATTCCAGTGCTATGAGTAACCATGGAAGGAGATGGAGGACCCTTTAAAATTTGTGGTACTATTCTTCACATCTGTTGAACTTTATACCAAATCTGGACTATCTTTCACATCCATTGAACATTAAACCAAGCAGAAGTTTTGAACAGATTCATGGGGGATTAGAGAGAAAGATAGTCAGGAGTCTAATGGGAATGAATCCAATATCGACTTTGGGTGATTTGCCAAGACAGGAAAGAGCAGGGATGGGATAGAAGGGAAGAGGACTTGACAAAAGTGGCTACTCTTAAGACATTGAGTCTCCAGGGCCCTTCTTCCATTTTGCTAGTGAAATGATTAGACAGCCTTTCCTCAATCCCAAACCCTCATGCCACAAACTAGGAATCTGACTGGAGTGACTTTCTTGGATTAGGATTAAAAAAAAGTGGTATAAGATAGAAAGCAAGGGGGGCAGGAATAGAAATATAGGGAGTTGTTGATTTATGCGAGTTTTGGTTATACTTCCATGCCATTACTTCTTACAGGAGGTTAGGTTCAGCTGCTTAGTAAAACTCAGTGAAATGGAACTTTGAGAAAGCCGATTTTAAAAAGCTTTGCTAACTACAATGAAATATTACTTCATACCCATTAGGATGGCTGTTTTAGAAAAAAAAAATCCCCAAACAGCAAACCCCCAGAAAATAAGAAGTATTGATGAAGATGTGAAGAAATAAGGGCTGTTGAATTCAGGACTCACACAGAAGCTTGTCTGAGTCGGAACCCCAAGGGCACAGGGCTGTGCTGACCCTTCTGCAGATGTGGGCAGGAGGGCTGTGTGCAATGGACAAACTGTGGAATGGGCAAAGTAATTGGCACGGGTACTTACAGTTTAGTAAGACTGTAGAGTCCTCTGAACGCATAGATGGATATGGATCTAATCTTATTGTTTTGCAGGCACCTGTGGAGAGAATTATAAAAAAAAATCATAATGAAACAGAGTTTCAGTTTTGCAAGATGTAAAGAGCTCTTTGGATGGGTGGTGGTGCCTGTAACACAATAGGAATGTATTTAATGGCTCTGAATGTACCTTGTAATTGGTTAAGATGGTACATTTTACATCCTATGTATTTTAGCGCAATAAACATTTTTTTAATTAAAAAAAGGTAAGCATAGCACAATAAGTTAGGGAAACTAGATATCATGTCATTTTGTTTTGCTATTAAGTTCGGGTATGATTAGGCAAGTTTTATTTAGAAATTCTAGTTATAAAGATGAACATGTAATAGTTAAAATTTAATATTTGAATTTTCTATAAGTAAAAATTTAATGCACAGTAAGGCACTCAATTATCAAACAGGCCCAGAAGTCCGACTTTTTAACATTTCCTGCTATAATAGGAAGATCGGCATTTAGCAAAGATCTGGCAAAAGTACAAGTATGTGATATCTTTAAGGCCTTGGATCATATTCTATGTTAATCACAAATCTGCCCAACAAGTCAGCTTTAATTTCATTAATTTGACACCCCAAGCCTTGCTCCAAAAAGTGTTTGAGGAAGCTTATAAGGAGTATTTATGGCAAAAGAAAAAAATGAAGTAAAAAGACTCAGGACTAGAAGAATATAAATTAGACTGGCACGTCAAGACAAGAATGCAGTCTTAAATAGTTAACTAGTCATCCAGGATGATTGGCCTTGGGTTAACTGGAGGTCAAAGGAAATAGGTACCAGAGCGCAAGCAAATGCATCAAAGGCACCCTTGCAAAGTTTTGTACCTCTGCGTGTACTGGCCCCAGGTTGTAAGAAATGACAAAGTAAGGGCTTTGAGCCTGACTTCTTGTTCTGAATACAGGTCATCATTGTCCTTTAGGGCGTTCTGAAGTTTATATATATGTATATATATATGTATATATTTATAAATATTAGGAGCAATAAGGAAGAAACCAATATGAACACATTTTTTTTAAAAAAGATTTATTTATTTGAGAGAGAGAGAGAGCGAGTGTGGGGTGGGGGGGGCAGAAGCAGAGGGAGAGAGAATCTCCAGCAGACGCCCTGCTGAGCACAGAGCCCACTCGGGCTCGATCTCACAACCCTGAGATCATGACTTGAGCCAAAATCAAGAGTCGGACACGGGATGCCTGAGTTGGCTCAGTTGGTTAAGCGTCTGCCTTCAGCTCAGGTCATGATTCCGGAGTCCCAGAATCAAGCCCCCGCATCAGGAATCTACTTCTGCCTCTGACCCTCCCCCCTCTCATGTTCTCTCTCTCAAATAAATAAATAAAATCTTAAAAAAAAAAAGAGTTGGACACTTAACCAACTGAGCCACCCAGGCACCCTCAGTATGAACGAATTCTTAGTTAATTAGAAATTTTGACTAAAAGGGGTTCCCTATTTCTCGAACATGCAAGAAAACCTAACTTTGATTGTAAAAATGTTATTATTAAATTTATTATGCTTTTAACAATTTCACAGAACATGCCGTGGTTCCAGTTACATAATAGGGAATGCATCTTTTTCACTAATACACAGAGAAGCTTTAGCATGTGTTTATTTGTTTCTAAGTATTTTAATGATCAGTGATTAATAGACTGTATTGCATGGAGGTTGAGCAAAGCTATATCTCTAATAATCAGGTAGAATTTTTTTTGTAATTAGGCTATTTTGATCTACCAGTTAAAACAAACTGGCTGTTCAAGAAGTAATTTGGGGCACCCAGCTGGCTCAGTCAGTAGAGCACATGACTCTTGATCTCGGGGTTGTGGGTGTGAGCCCCACTTTGGGTGTAGAGATTACTTAAAAAGAAAATCTTTAAAAAATTAGTTCAATGTTTATTGTGTAAAAATACTAAACTACTGTGTTATATAAACCTGAATTTTGATATTTAAATTGGGAGTATTAACGCCTTTTAGACATGTGGACATAAGGTGGTGCTACAGATCCAAAAAATTCTTCAGTCTCCAAAAATCAGAAAATAGAATACCGAAGCATCCTCTTGAAGTTTTTACATAAGGCCTAATTTTGAAAAGCTCTTCTCTGCTGACTGTTAAACATCCAGAATAAAGTTTTGAAAGTCATTTTTATTGAAATTTTTATTTTTTTAATATGAAACATACTTTTTTGCAGATTATCTGGGTTTTGAGTACATTTCATTGGATGAAGTAGATTAATTTTTCTTCTGATTTTGCTCTATTTCTATTTGTTTTCTTAAAGAAGAATGTACAGATAGATATAGATCTAGGTGTGAGGTTTCTTCAGTGTAAAACCAGAACTAAAACCGACATAGTATGAAAATGAAACTAGGAATTCTGGGATGTTTTCTAGTTAGCATGATTCAGGCACAGGATATTTAAACCCAACAGTTCAAGTATGATATGATTTAGTCACAGAGTTGCACTAAATAACAGGTAAACATACCCCGGGCCATTATGGATTTTTGGAGTATACATGAAAATGCTGAACTGATGGGAACCTAGCATGTCAGATACTACTTGAGGCGAAAATAAAGCAACCTGCACGGCAGATACGAAAATGGAATTAAGTCCCCCAAACAACATGCTCTGGGGTTTCAAACCACCACAACTTGCTCTCTTAGCTGGAGACTGAATTTGCAAACGTGGAAGAAAATTCTTCACAGGCTAGCGTGTGGCAGGAGAACTCAAAACTTACGTGCTCCAGTTTTTTTGGAAATAAGTATCTGTAATTTTTCTAGAATGGCTTCTAGAACTCCTCAAAAAAACGAGTTGCCTGGTAGTCTCTAGCTAACAGCTAAATAATTTCCTGAGGAGGCATTAGACTTAAACAGTGGTGTAGTGCTGGTCCGTGCAGAAGTGGGAAGAGATAGGCCAAAACAATGTGAGTTAATTTTAACACTGGGAATTAAATATTTTCTTACAGCTTCTGAAGATTATGGTACTTCTTGAAGCCATCAGGAGGAAGCTTTCTTATTAAGTTCCACTGAAGTGACCTGAAATAAATGTAAGTTGTGGTTCTTAAAGTGTTTTTTTCTTTACTTTTATACTACAACAGTATAAATAATTACAAGCTTCATTTACTTTAGCACCAGCCTTCAGGAAACATTTTATTTCATGATGTTACTCTCGTATCCATAGTACCATTTGAACTAGGTCTAACTGTTAGTTTTGTATTATTACAGATATTTATCTTTTCTTAAATTTAGGTTACAACATTGTCATTCTAACAAAACACAAAAGTAATGAAACTGGGAAAACAGCTGTCAGTTACATTTTCCTTTCCTCTTTTTATTTAACAGACACTAGAAAGCATCTCGTTTTTGAAGTGGCAATAAAAACAGTGTGTTCTGTTTAAAGCACATTCAAGAACTTAAGTAATTTTATATTCTTCAGTATTGCATTGCTCACATCCCACTACCTTTACTTCCTTTTAAAATTTTTTATGAAGGCAACTGTCAAATGGTAAGTACAACTGAACCGTCTTTATTCAATGTGATTTCATTTCAATTTCTAGTAAATTGTATAGATTCACTTGAATCACAATTTGATATGTAGCTTGCCACAAACCAGGTCCACATAATTGTGGTTGTACTGGGAAGGATTTAAACCTTTAATTTTTTAAAGAAAAGCAATGTGAGGTAGTAGGAAAAAAAAATTAAAGAAGCAAAAAACCAAACCAAATAGAACAACACCCAAACCATTGCAGTTGGAGTCTCTTGCATGAACCATACATAATCTTTCCTTGTCAGTCTCTTTAACTGTGAAAGCATCTATTTGTACTAAATGACCTGTAATAATATAAGGCAGTTGTTACTGTCTTTATATAATACGATGGAGCAGATGCTCCTTGTTAAGTGAACAATAGACTGCATTGTGTGCAGGTTGTCCGCTGTGGGATAAACCTTTGGAGATGCTTGATAGGCAAAAAGGACTCAGGTTATGACAACATCATACAGTAGGCATTACCAGTGTTAGTTGTTATGTTGGTTTGGACCAGTGTTGCTTAAACTTGATAATCAAATGAAGACTTCTTAAGGCAAAATAGTTTCTCAGACTCCTCAGGACACAGTTTTGGAATCTAATTTGAGAAATGCTATTCTAGGGTTTAGGAGACCATGTATTCTCAATGGGTATGTTATTGCTCCGAGGTGTGAAAACCGGTTCTTAAGGAGGGAAAAAACATCTTACCTTTTTAAATGGATGAAGAACAGGTATACATAAACAGAGATACAGTATATGTGTTCTATTAAAATTTCACAGGAGGGGACAAATAGGAAAAAATGTCTAAAAGGGCTTGGGGGGGCAGTAATGAAAAGAAAAAAAATTTAAGAAACACTGTTCTGGACTATACATAGCAGTCACTTAGTGGTTTTTAATGAATGAATGCCAAAGGCTGATTAACTACGAACTCTCTCTTGAAATCTTTCTTAGCTGCCAGGCGATCACTAAATGTTCTTTCATTCCTTATGTTAGCTAATTGAGAATTCCTGTTCTACTAATCATTCTTCCTTGGCTTGGATCTTCAATTCTGCTTTACATCATGTACTACATGTTTGTGTTGTATAAAAATGAACAGTTGAATATTTGAGTTTGATTTAAAAATATGGATTAAGCTTAGTGTGTTTTCAAAAATGTGTTCATTCGTTCACTCATTCATTTTCTCAACATATGTTGAATTCCATTTGCACTTTGGAAGAAAAGGATAATGTCACTGCTCTTAAGAAGCTTATACTCTATTTGGGTGACAAAGAACATATTTTGTCTATAAATAGAGAGTTTTCTTTGGACCATGACTTCAGTTTTATAGCCCAGGGCTAAAAAGGCCATCATCTTGTTTTATTTTTATTTTATTTATTTTCTTTTGACTTCAATTAAAAAACACTGTTTAGAGCTTATTATATTCCATTAGGAACTTTGGAGGATATATAGAAAAGCCAAGTTGTAGGTCCCCATTGAGCTTATGGCACTTCCCTTTTTCTGGTAGAGAAGATTAGGACCCTAATCACTATAGCGCAAGGAAGAATGTTTGATGTGCTTCAAAGAGACACAAGTGGGGTTCTATGAGAGAATCCAAGAGGAAGAGGCTAATTGCACCTGAGTGGGAAGGTTACTCTGGAGGGAAGGAAAGCTCATTTAAGGATTCCTAAGTAATGTTTCTGAGAAAGTTGGTTTTTTTATTGATAGTGCCTAGGATTTATAGGCTACTTCTTTCCAAATGATGTCAAATATTTTAACAAATAGCATTCTCCATATTTTCATAATACCCTGTTGAAATGGAAAAAGGTAGGTGGTATTATTCTCACTGAATAGGACAACCAAAAAACTTTTTAATATGATAAATTCTTGTGTTTTAAAGTGTAATATTCCAAGTCTGACTCTTTACAAAGTGGTGTGTGTATGCGAAAGAGAGAAACTAACCTAGTTTAATTATTATTGTCAAAGCTAGCCACAGTTTTGATAAAGTTCTTACAATCAGATTATGTAGTTTAGTGATTGAATTCTAGGATCTTATAGTCAGCCCTCACACAGTCAAAACTAATGTTTAGGAAGCCAGAACAATGCATAAATAATCATATTTATTTGTTTGTCTCTTTTGTTCAATTGCGTTTATGTGAAATGTCTTAAAAATCCCAACTTCAATACATATTACTTGGATTATTGGTTTCTTTGATACTTATATATGATTTAGTCCATTTCTGACATTTCCCTATGAGAGTTCCAATTCAAAATATGCAACGAGCTCAGTAATCAAATTTGATATTTACTCTTCTAATGTATTTGCTGTAAAGCCCACAGTTCCTTTTCTCTATGGAATTGAACGAAGACTGGGGCGAGGTGTGATGTTGAGTCGGAGTTCTGCAGAGTAAAGTAGAAATGGACAACCTGAATCAAGCTGCTCAGCCCAAAGCACAAGAAATTACTATTTTTTTTTTAATAAAGTGTTACAGACACAAACTCCTGAGCTTTATTTCTCCATCTCCAAATTCCTGTTGAGAATTTCTACTGACTGACCTGTTAACTTCAAGTTGAAAAAGGCATCTAAAATTGGAGTCCTAATCTTTCCCACTTACTGTCACCCAGTCTCCTCATTCTCCCACCACTCTATTACTCAGGATGGAAACTCTGAAGTCATCTTGGACCCTTCCTTCTCTCTTGCTCTCCTATAGCCCATCTTCACGAGGAGCTGTCCCATCCCAGTTTCTATACCAAGGCTTGAAAACTGGTGGCTCACAGGAGTGCACGCACTTCTTTATAAATATATGTACGAATGGTTGTACTAATGGCTGTATGAATGTATGTATGAATGTACTGAGCCAGAACAGTTTTTTACTTTAATTTGAATCCGAATACCTTTGGGTATTCTTTCGGGGCATGCACCTTCTGGTTAGTATTGCCTATCTTCTTCCATCCCTCCAGTTCTGTTCCTCTCTTCCTTTCTTATGCAAAGTTTGGCTAAGTTGTAGAAGAACGGATTCAATTCTTACTTTTAGGAAAGTGAAAAATGAGATTGGCAGCATCAGGGTATTCTTTGACTAATTTTCTGATAATTTGATACAAACAGTGGGGGTGATAAATGTTTCTCTTTGAAAATAGAATGAAATCATCTCAAGTTTTATACCAAGCAGGTCAAGTCATGATTTAAATCATGGAAACTCTCCACAGAACCTCAGATTATTTTTTTATTCTAGTAAAATATTATTATTGTTTTCTAGTAAGACTAATCACTATGAAAAAGAGCTCTGGTGACTTGAGGATAGGATAGAATGCTATCCTTAGTCCGGGTGGGACTGTCACCTCCTTTGGAAAACAAGTCTTTGTGGTTTAACCTGCTTGATGTTCTTAGCTCATTGCCAATTTGGATAAGTTCTTTAGGTCTTACTTACTCAGTTGAGTAAACCCACCCAGATTTTGTTAATTTAATGCCACCATTGTCTACAGGAACTCTGAGCTCTAGCTCTCTCTGCCTCTTATAGTTCAAGCATATGAGCTGCTCTGTTATGTGGTTTGGGTTGGCAAAGGCAGGACTTATTTGTAAACTTAAGAATTACTCCTATTTTGTCTTCATATATTCAAAAGTCAGAGCCATACAGCACTAAAACATCTGGATGAAACAAAAAACTCAGCAAAAACATTGGATTAAAGTATCTACCCTCCCCTTATTTCTTTTGAAAAGTTTCAAACAAATGTGTGTGACTGTGTTGCTAAAGTTTGCTGAATTCAAATTAGTACTGGATCAACAAACCACTTATTATGAGGATAATTTTCTTCTACATACATAAGTTTGAGTTACTCGTGGGGGGAAAAAAAACAACATCAACATCTCTGTGCCAAATGTGATTCAGAAGAGTTAGATTTTAAATATGAATTCATAAAAATGAATATGTTATCCAATTTATTTCACTTGTTTTCTTTTTTTATTCATAGATAAGAGTGTTTCCAACAAAGTCTAAAAGAGCTTTCAATAAATGTCAGTTCTTGTAATAAGAAAACTCTATATAATAGTTTAAATGGCAGTCTTTTTTCTTTAGTAGCACATAAATGATGACATCTTTTGTTTAGATAAAATATGATACTAAATACTAAATAGGATTATTATGAAGGTCTAAATAAGTTACATATCTAAATACTCCATAGGCTTATTATGAAGGACTAAATAAATTAATATATAGAATAATTTAGAGTGGGGCCTAACATTTAATAAATGTAAAATAAATAGCAGCAATCATTATAATTGACCGAGAGCAATGACATCATCTTTGAATAAAAATGCATTAATAATGACAAGGCCTTAATTATGATACAATTTTACAGGTGCTATTCTGGCTGTCAGGATGAAGCCATTCTTTTCTACTTACATTACAGTCACATTTGAAGAAACTGATGGAACAGCTCGTAAATTGGTCTCATCACAGTCAACCTCTAAACCTCGGCAAAGACATTGCATGGGCACAGAACCGACCACTGAATAAGGAGGAAGTTGTAAGGAATGGGGATAGTGAGGGACCAGGAAGAGGAGGGTAATGAAAAGAAAGAAATGAAAAGCTATGAGAAAATTATTTAGTACAAAAGTGTTTTACCTAAGCAATATGGGCAATGCTTTAAATTAAGGTTACAAAGTTTGCTTTTAATTTAATGTTAAAATGATGCTACAACATTAAGATAAGAAAACAGACACATTTACCAGCCCATGCATTTCTGTAAATAGCTGACTGCTCTTCTCTATTTACTGCAAAATGAATGAAGTCATCTGCTTTTACTCACCCGAGGAGAGTGGTTATGTCCAGGGGTGACATGATAGTGTGTGATGGGCTTTAATGTCCATATTAAAGCTGCTACTTAAGAATAAAGTATTTATTAATAGCATAATCAAACCCTTAATGGAAGACTAAGTCATTTTTAACTAGTGAGAAAGAGAACTAAACATGAACTTATAGTGTTGGTAGAATTCTTTTTTTTTTTTCTTCTGGAAAATTCAGGAGTTCTTTAAAGGATTATTTTTAAATGATCTTCTTTTGGCTTATGTAGGGATGTAAGGATGTCTAAAATGTCATTTGTGGGAGTGAACTTTTTTTATGCATAGCCAGCCATTCTATTCTCCCTGCTAGTGTCAGGAAGAGGGAGAATTGGATGTATGACTTTGGCCATCTTGTGGGACTGCAGTCATAGTCTTAAAGATGTGATCCCATAGTTCTAAAGTCTACTAGAGACTTGCAGTGATGTGTTCATCTAGCTCAATAGTAGAATAGGATTGTTAGTCAGTATAATAGAGTCTGATTCCTGCCTATGTGGGGAATGATTGATTAATGAGAACCATGAGGAGTGCTTCCCCTCTACATTTACTTTGAAACCCTAACCCGTAGAGCAGAGGTTACAGACTCATGTCTGCAGGGGACTGGTGAAATAGGTGTAGGCCTTGTCCAGATGTCCCAGTGGACCAGCTTCTCCTGTTGTCATGTTAGGACAGGAATACATGTAGCCAAGTCAACAACTTTTTCATAAGAAGCCAGAAATACAATGTTGTATAGATAATTACCTATTTAAAAAATGAGGATAGCCAACTCAAAATATTTTAAAACATCACAGAACAAACAAAACTTTCTATGAGAATTTTCTGCTTGTAGGCTTCCAGTTTTTGATCTTTTACAGTAAAGCTTCCAGAGAGCAGAAAAGTGTCTTAATGGCAAAGTAGAGATTTCTATGACAAAGCTAGTGGATGATTGTTAATGAGCACAGTTGGCTAGTAAATAGGAGACTTTGACCTAGTAAATATCCCTTTGCTCAGCTATGGGATGACAGGTGTTCTTCCTCTCCTCCCAAATAACTCTACCGCCTATTTTACAGGGTTATAAGAGATCAAAATCATAACTTAGGTTTTGTGTTTTCTGTAAACAGAGTCTCCGCCAAGGACTTTTAAACAGTTTTATGGTTGTAAGTAACCATTTTGGCTGTGGATCTCAGAAGCTGAAAACTGATTTTGTCTCCAAGTTATAAGCCACATCCAACATGAGTGTTGTGGGTTGGGAAGAATGTGGGTTGGGAAAGAGGGTGGAGGTTTTGAGAGTGAAACTAGGAAGGGTAAAAATGGAAGGAGTGAAATTAGCATTACTTCCAGCATGTTTTTTCCATTTATATTGATGGAGTTAAGATAATTCATATATGTTGATTACAGGGTTACCTGTAATAGGGAAAAATGAAAAAAATAACACCAAAATATCCAACATCAAAAGAATGATTAAGCACATTATGACACTTAAAAATATATTATATAGTATATTCAAAAGGAGCTTGTAACAGCATGGATACCTGATTATGCTAAAATGCTAAATGAAAATATGATAAAAATGGTTTGTACAGGAAATTTCAACAATGTTAAAATAAAAAAGATGAATAATGTGCCAGCAGGTTAATGCTGGTAGCCTCTGAGTGGTGAAATTATGGTTGAGTAAACAAACAATTCTTTCTAAATCTTTGTACTTTCCATATCCCTCAAATTTGAACTCTAATACTATGTTGATAGATATATTTTCCATGATATTGTTCCTGAGAGGTGACTTTATAAATGTGAATTCCTCACATTCTTTCAACCAGCCAAAAATTATTATAAGCCATTCTTAGTTTAATTTCCAATAAATCCTTATAATAATCTGATTTAAATAAAGTGGTAAAATAGGAACTTTAAGTTTCACCCCCAAATTTTACACTACACTTTCCATTCTGTTTTATACTGCTTTTTTATTACCACCCTTCCTGAACTGTCTTTAAAGAACTCTAATTGAAAATTACATATTTGTTCTTTACCAAAAACTGATAAATTTTTTTTTTTTGATATATCATTTAATGTATAGCTCCATTCTTCCCATTAGTTACACTTAGGACACATTTCTCCCAGAGTTCAAGATTAGGCAAAAAGTTATCTCTCTTGCTGACTTGATCTATTTTTCCCCACCATTTGTTTGTTTTTGCTTTACAAGCCAGGCTATAAAAGTTATGCAACCCATTATCTTCCTTCTTTAGCTTGATGACTACAAAATTCAGAACTAAGCTTTGGACACGGGTATTGAACTTTTCTCAGTGAGGATTTCCTTATATAATTTTTCTTCCCATTCCTTTCCCCATTCACTGTTGATTTTTTTGTCTTATATGTTATACTAATGGCTTAAGTCTGTTAGTAGCCATATTTTTTATTGTAAATTGCCTAAAATCCAGTTGGGAATAAGGAGATATAAAAAGATTCAATTAAAATTTAAGAAATGAAAATAAAAGACTATCCAATAAAACAAAAAAAATAATAACTATGTTTTGAGATAACATGGCATAATCCATTAATTTTTTTGCATTATATCAGCAGGTAAATTATACCTGCTACCTTTTTTCTTTCCCAAAAAGTTTTAGGGATCAAATAATTTGGTCTGTGTGAGAAAATGTGAGGCTGAGACAGATTGCTGAGTAGCCTGTGGGTTTACAGGTTGGATGTATGCACCCTTAAATTGGGGACTGTTAGTAGCTTTTTATTAATCTCATTTGAATACTGAAGACAAAAAAAATATTAAACCTTTTTTAAAAAGCTGGACTTCACAATTTGTGATAGAACATAAAGGAAAAATTATTGTAAAGGGTCCCCCTTCCCCCCCACTATCTAACCAAGGACCAAATTATAACTCCTAGGCACAAATTTACATTTGCATAATTTATTAGAATAAACAAAATTTCTTTAAAAGGAGTTGTTTATGAGATCTTCCTGTTCTAAAATATCACAGTCAGTCCTGAGGTTATACCCTCCCACAGCCCCTCCCGTGTTTTTGGAAGTTTTCAGCATGTGACTAAGCATAGCAGGTTATAATTAATGAGGCTTTTTTGCAGTTCTAAAGTAGTTTAGACCCCAGAAGCTTTTTCACTTGCAAATATTAAAATGCGAACAGCTTCTCTGTTCTTCTGTTTCTACAATTTCTTTTGTATCAGAGTCTATAATGATGGTGAAAAAGGGACATAAGATAGCAACCCTGACTGATGGACATTAATTTTGTTCACAATATCTGGCATGATATATTGCTTTTATACTTAAGATCCCTGAGTCACTTTTAAATAAAATCCCCAAATTAAGGCTGCATGTCTAATAGAGTTTGCTGTTAGAAAACTATAGTTTACCATTTAAAAAAAATATGTTGGATCCAACTTTTAAAAACATGGTATCTTTTTATGAACTCATGGAAAAGGAGACTCAATCCTTCTGATTACTTACAGCATTTAGATGTTCGTGTCTCAAAGGGATATGGGGAAGTCATTCTGTAGTAATTGGTGAAATACTTGTCAAATTGCAAAGGCCATCCATTGTTGTCTCCTAAAATAAAAATCAGAGAGCAGAAAATTTCAAGAAAACAGAAATATTCTGATGTGTTGGGGAAAACAGTTCTTCCCTTTAAAAGAAACAAGAGATTCTCAGACCTAGTGAGATAAACATCATCTGGGAGCTTATTGACAAATGCAAATTTCTGGGTCCCCCACCTAGAGGTCCTGATTTTATAGGTCCAGATGGGTCCCCAAGTCTCCATTATGGGCACTGTAGGTGATTCTTCAGCAAGTAGTGTTTGAACCACATTTAAAGAAACAGTACTTTCTTAAGTATTGAAATACAACACACTGTTCCTAGCGTATTAATTATGATTCCCTCAGTCTTCTTCTATCATTTAAACTGATGTTGGAGGTGTGTCGACATGGATAGACAGTCACGATTGTTAAAGAAAAGAAGAAAAAAATAACATGCCCAGCATGATTGCATTCCATTTTTTTTTTTCTTTTTAAAAGGGCACTATGGTGTCACATGGATGGTTTTAAGAGGAGTTCTCTTCTGAATGCTTACCATATTTTCTCATCTATATTTTCTGATTTTGATATTCAACTCCTGTATAATTTTAAAAAACCCACAAGAATAGTAAATGTCTTTCTTTGGGGAGAAAAAAAGAAAATATTTTTTTTTTCTCAAAATTACTTATGACCTTAGTTATTTTTAAACATAAGAGACAATGAAGCCAATCATGTGATAGAATGGACTATGAATGGGGGTGTAGGCACAACTTCTCTGGAGATCTTTGCAGATGGTACAAGCCTTTACCCTACTGGGGGAGTTTGAATGTGATCCTTTCCAGAGGTTCTAAAATTTTTCAGAATGTTGCCAGGACTCTTTAAGGATGCATAAACATATGAGCAGATGATAAAAACTATAAAGTTTATCTTGTTTTTATAAACTAGTATTAAATCTAGCATTGATTTTTTTTTTTTAAAGATTTCACTTATTTATTTGAGAAAGAGTGACAGAGATAGAGAGAGCAGGAGTGGGGAGGAGAGGGAGAAGCAGGCTCCCCGTTGAGCAGAGAGCCTGACTTGGGGCTCAATCCCAGTACCCCAGAATCATGACCTGAGCTGAAGGAAGACACTTAACTGACTGAGCCACCCAGGTGCCCCAAATCTAGCATTGACTTTATAAATTATTTCTGCCATGGATGTGTAATTCAAATCTGAGACTTAAATCCAGATATTACAACTTTGTACAGTTGCGTAGATTTGGTGACATGGTCTCGATCCATGTCTTGAACCATGGTTCCTCGGTTTACTACAACATCTCAAATTCAACATTTCTAAGATGCAATTCATTATATTTTTCCATATAATCTTGTTACTCCTCCTAAATTCTCTGGATTGATGAATGGTCCCCACAATCTATCAAACTGCCTGAAACTGAAAGGTTAAATTTCTGGGAATATGCTCATATCTGAAGAAATATAATTCATACGATTTCCCCCCTTCTCCAGGTTATTTTTTTATTTTTCCACACTCATTAACTCCTCCATGAAGATCATCTTTGGAAAAGGAAAGGTATAGTAACATAGATGCTATTTATACTCGTAAAATTGACTTCCTTTTGTAAAGAAATCTCATGAAAAGAAGAGATTATTTAAACATTGTATTTAAAATATTCTCCTTCTTTTAGCATGCTTCATTAGTTTTAAAACTTGTCTGTTACAGAAGACTTCAAAATAAAGGTAGCAAAGTAATAGAATGTGACCTCAATTCAGAGGGAGATAAGTGATGGATGGCCCTCAAGTTTACCAACCGCGTTGGTAAAACCGTTATTTTTATTTTTACTTTTCATTTGAATACAAATTTTATTTCACAAAAGACAACATGATTCCTCCAAAATAAAAATCAGGAACACCTTTAAAGCTTTCATTCCAACCAGGCAGACGCATCGTGCCTTCCTGTGCTACCGCGCTCGTCACGCATTCGGGGCGGGCCCTCGCCTGTGGAGGGTTGGGCACCACGAGGCTGCTCGGAAACCTCCGGAGAAATGCACATGCTAAATCTATTTTCCAATCGAACTTCCCAGTGAATGTTGGCATTACCCGGGGGGATATGTGAGATATGTGTAAGGCTGAAACACCAAAGGATCAAAGTGGTTAGCCCTCAGACATAGTCCAGTCCCCAGTGTTGATTAGGCAGGTCTGGAGGGGGATGACTGGGGGTCAGGGTGGCACTGGGAACTGGCCTGTCCACAAACTCCACGGTGCACAGCTCTGGGCCATTGTCGCCACAGGGTGCACGCCCCAGTTCCAGAAACTTGATGGTGTTTGGGGCCGATGTCACCAGGCTGTGCTGCGGCACAAATAGAGTCGTCTGGAGGCCCCGCGCTGGCCATTATTGCCTGAGGTTAAAGCCATTCAGCAGGAGACCCCAGCTGGGCACCAGTAACTAGGTGGCCAGGAACAACATCCTAGAAATAGCAAATACCAGCCATCGAATACCCAGGAACCAGTTCAAGGTGCCTCCCCAGCCTTTGACATCATGAGGATAACTTCTCGGGCAGAGAAACAGGAAGAAGGGGAGGAAATTGGAGAGACTGAACTTGTACAGCCAGAGACTACAAGTTATTGAAACCATGGTGGATTTTGTGCAGTTTGCTCCTCCTCTGTTCTATACTGGGTTCAGAATGCTTTCGTGTTCTTTAGAAGTTGGTAACTCAAATCTATGTTTTCCAGACCTCGAGCAGCTAGGGTTCTTGTTATAGATATGTTTCTACCGTTTGGATGCACGCAAGTGAGACTGGACGTTTGTAGATACCCGTCTTGTGGGTCTCCAGCGCGAGTTGGGGCAGTTACTGTAGCCTGCCTCACGGTTCAGTTTCACAGGTAAAGAGATGATTAGCAGTACTAGTGACCAGCGGCAACAGTAGCAGATGCTTCTCGATCTTGAGCTTGCATGTGGTGATTTGTCCCCACTCTTAACTCCTGCTTCTATAGCCTGTACAATGATTCTATAAACACCTTCTTCTTTGTATGAAATCTCTTTCCTCTTAAGGGCTCCTCCCCAGACCCCAATCTGGAGTGGTTTCTGTTTCCTTCTCCCAGAAGAGATTGTGGATAAAGACTCTCAAGGATGGAAACATTGGATTGATGATCTGACCTGGTTGGTTTTGAAGATAATGGCAATACTGTTACTATCAGGAAATAGGATGCTCAAAGGTTATGGCACACTGTGACAAAGGAGTTACTTAAATGATCATTTATGGCTTCCTTATGACACGCCTCTTAGAAGGCTGCACTCTGGCAAAGTGGTTGTTATGATAAATCATTAGAATGAAAATGAGGAATTTCAAGGGTTATGGAATAAGATAGCTATGGAGATATCCTGGAGAGATTAAAGCAAGGAAATGATATGCCCGGGGTTTAACATTACCAGTTCGAAAAAGTTCAGAGAACCAGGGAGCTTCCATGACCACTCTAAGATAATCTTTTATCTCTTGTGGTCTCAGAGTTGATGTAACCTCAAATCAGATAGAATCTGATCCAATGGGTTACCAGGTTTATAGTATAAACCTAATTCATGTGTAGTTATCTCTTTTAAGTGAACATGAGGACACTGGTTTGGAAGGAGACCCTGTGAACTGTGATGGGACATTTGAATGTGTTGAGTTGAATTTGAATACTCTAAATCCTTAGCCCATGCAACCTCTCCTTCAGCAGAAGTAGCTCCCTTCCCCTGTCCCATGAGGTTGGCTGTAGTTTGTGGGAGACATGTGAGTTACTTTACTTGAGGTGAATAACTTATGAAGTCTCTCCAGACCCCACACTTTAAGCATTCTTCTTTGACCCCCAGCCTATTATAAGCACATCCCAGAAGCCAAGGACAAGTTGGACTTAGAAAGTGAAGATTGACATACCAAAAGATTTTGCTCTTTTAGATAAACAGAAACCCAAGGAAATTGTGCAGGAACAATTTCTGAGCGTGCTAGACCAGGAGGAGAGACTATAACTTGGATTGGGCTAAGCTCATTAATACAGGTTTCTGGATTCAGTGTGCTAGCTCAAGCAGTAGTTTGCCAGATTGTTGACTGAATCCAGACTCAATGTTGCCTGAGGCTAAATAAAGTTGAGAGGGTAATCCTAATGGGTACTGATTGAGTCACTGAAGGGGTAGATCACGAGGAACATGGCCATTGTGTTGTAGAGCTGCAATGGACCTGTGGTGGATACTGTAGATTGACTTGCTCAACCTCCATTCAATTCCCCCTTCATTGGTGTGTTCCTGGAAAGCAGAGACTGAAAAGCTTACAATAACATCTCTCATCTCCTTCACGGCCAGGATGGGGTGCACTCACAGATATTTTCGCTGCTAGAAGAGAGGTAGAGATCATTTTCCTGCTGGTATGTCTAAAACAGAGACACCGTGTTAAGAGGCAATCACGGCAGCGGCAGGGCAATTTGGGTACCAGCAACTTTGTGGGTGTGAAGAGGCAGTTGTGTTAGTGGTAAGGGCGGCAGGATCAGCAGTGGTGGTGGTAGCCACTGTCTCAGTCTCTGGATTGCAGCTATGTTGGTGCGCTGTTGGATTCAATGGCACCAGGGGGAGCCTTGCAGACGCCCAGTCCCAGCCAGACTGGGAATTTTGTAAGTATCTGATTTCTGCTTAACATACCTAGAATGGGTTCTGTTTTATGCATTAAAACCCTGATAGATACAGAGACCCTTTGAATTATTGGATTAAAATATGGTTTAAGTGTGATTGGACATTTACAGCATTTTGGGAGCTCAAGTGGAATCTCAAGAGTAAGAACAAAGCAGTGCATTTTTTCTGAAACTGAGTTTCAGTGTAGTTTAGTTTTGTGGTCTTGCTACAGAAATGATGACACTTTTCAACATTTTTCTGCATCTCCCATGTGGGTTCTGGGGACAGGGTCAGGAGCCTTACAAAATGTTCTACTCGTCTGGGCTCCAGAATTATCTATTTGTATTGCTTCTTGGCCTTTTGGCTAAGATCGAGTGCAGAATTTTCTATTTGTTTCCTTGGCTGTCAGGTTTTGGTTTATGGCATTGGCTTGTCCCCCTTTCCTGGTTTGGTCGTGTTTGTTGGCTTTTTGGCAAGTTTTTATTTTTAAAAGCTTGGTTCATATCTTTAGATATAAGAAAGGAGAATTTTGTGAGAGATTTTGATTCCCCCATTTTATTTTATTTAAAAAAAATTTTTTATAAAGATTTTATTTATTTATTTGTCAGAGAGAGAGAGATACACAGAGAGAGAAAGCACAAGCAGGGGCAGAGGGCAGAGAGAGAAACAGGCTCCCCGCTGAGCAAGGAGCCCGATGTGGGACTCGATCTCAGGACCCTGGGATCATGACCTGAGCCGAAGGCAGATGCATAACCAACTGAGTCACCCAGGCGTCCCTTGATTCCCCCATTTTAGCAGAGAAATTGAATATTAGCACTTAGCCCTGAGAAAACTTATACTTAGCAAATACCTACTACACTGTAGTAGGTACTTTATTTTGTCCACATAACTCTATCTGATCATTATTGTCATCTCCATTTACAGGTGGAAAAACTGCTTCTAAGAAGTTTAAGTGAAACAGATTACTAAAAATTACTAAAGAGTTAAAATAATAGAATTATTTTCACATTCTAAGTCAAATACATGATTTATCAGTTGATAGTCTACCTACAGAATTCCAACTTTTGCGTGATGTTGGCTTTAAATATCTAGGTATTACTGTTTACTACCTATTTTTCTGTTGTCTGTTTCATTTCCATTATTGAGGCTCTTACATCAGAATTGCGTGAGCTATACAAAAATTCATTAAAATAACAACCAGAAGTAGTTATTAACTGAAATTTACGTTCATTGCTTTGTTACTTATGGAATAAATCATTAAAATATTACTAAAAATTAATTTAAAAAACAAATTAATTTTCATATTTATGTTATGATTTTTTATATATTTATAAATGTTATAAATAAAACAAGTAAGATAAGTCATTTGGCTCTGGCTATGTTGAGGCATTAATTATTATTATTATTTTTTTTTAAAGATTTTATTCATTTATTTGACAGAGAGAGACACAGCGAGAGAGGGAACACAAGCAGGGGGAGCGGGAGAGGGAGAAGCAGGCTTCCCGCGGAGCAGGGAGCCCGATGCGGGACTCGATCCCAGGACCCTGGGATCATGACCTGAGCTGAAGGCAGTCGCTTAACCGACTGAGCCACCCAGGCGCCCGAGGCATTAATTATTTTTATAGGCAAGTTTGTTGTGTATCTACAGAGCAAGGGAGGAAGTGGTTTGCAAAGGTCTGAAGAATTTCTCCTTGCAGGCTGCCAGCGCCTTGCTGGCTTTGTAGGAGGGGAATGTACACACCCTATGTTCATGTTCATGTTCTGAGACATCCACCCAGACCTCAGAAAACAGCAATGGAAATCAGGTGAGGTGACAGCATTCCAGAACACAAGGCTGTTGCTGTGGTTAGTGTTTCACAGCTGCTAGGAAATTTATGAGATTAAGGGGTTGGGTCAGTGCCAGTAGATGTTGATTTTCCTTCACTCTGGCTCTTAGCAGGCCCTGTATTGAACTTAACTTTTACAAATGAACTATTTCAATGTGCTGCATTTTTACCATTAACTTACAGTGCAGTGCTTAAAATCACGGGTTTGGGGCCTTGTGCTAATCCTTTGTCCCTCACCATTGCTCTCTAATTTAAGGGGTTCACTGTATATGGCCTTGGTTGCAACATTTAGGTCCAACAAATTCATACAGTGTAGTTATTTATGCTGCTTCTCTTTTCTTTTTCTTTTTTTAAAGATTTATTTATTTGGGGTGCCTGGGTGGCTCAGTTTAAGCATCTGCCTTCAGCTCAGGTCATGATCCCAGGGTCCTGGGATCAAGCCCTGCATCGGGCTCCCTGCTCAGTGGGGATCCTGCTTCTCCCTCTCCCACTCCCCCTGCTTGTGTTCTCTCTCCCGCTCACTCTCTCTCTTTCTTTCAAATAAATAAATAAAATCTCGGGGAAAAAAGATTTATTTATTTATTTTAGAGAGAGAGAGCAAGCGGGGGTCGGGGGGTGGGGGCGGAGAAGGGCAGGGAGAGGAAGAGAGAACCTCAAGCAGATTGCCCTCTGAGCACGGAGCCCTAGGCAGGGCTCAATCCCAGGACCCTGAGATCATGACCTGAACTGAAACCAAGAGTTGGGCATTTAACTGACTGAGCCACCCAGGAGCCCCTCTTTTCTTTTTCTTAATCTATTCCTTTTCTCTCCCTTCCTACCTTATTGTACCTCAACACAACACACACACATAAAAAAAAGAGAGAGAGAAAAGAGGAGAAAAAGAGGTGATATCAGGATAGATGTGGGGAATTTTAGAACGCAGAAAGAAACGGGACAAACCTGCTTACACTTCCCCAAGAGAGAACATACATTTTCCGGGGAGATCCCTTTTTCAACAGCAACATCTTCAAACACACAAGCTTTTTAGTAATTAGCTTTTACCTTCCCTTCTGTCTTCCCAAAGCATTTGCTTCTTCCCACCCATTACTTCCTCCCACCAGAAGGCAGGAACATAGAACATAAGAATTGTAGCCAAAATTGCAAAGTTGGAAACTTAGCATTTTTAAGAAAACAGCTTTTAGTATATGTGTTTCTATATTTTAATTCCTTCATTTTTAAGGACGTCTGGGGCAGTGAGCAGAATGGTTTTTCATACTTGAGTAATGATCCCACTGAAGTTTGATTCTCCGATTTCTCTTGAGGTATCCCAAGGTAGTGTAATGAGTGCTGTCCTTAAATAACACTGTGGTAGGGACTATGGGTTCCTATGTGTCAGTATTGCTGCATGAGCAGCATTGAGGACAGATATATATGTTTACTAAAAAAGTGATTTTTCTAGCTAAAAAATGGTGTAATGATGCTAGTGTTAAAAAGGAGACAGCAGGCCCCAAATGGTGTCACTGGTGCTAATCCCCACATCAGCAAACCGAGACTTAATACCTAACTTAACTGCAGTCTTAACTCCCCAGGAATGTGACCTTTAACCAGCCAACCTGAAATTTCTCGGTCAGCACTAGGAGGTAATCTGCTGATAACCCCCTTCGGTTTCTCTTAGGAGGGCAACCTTGCCTAAAACAATGCATTCTTTGTTAATAATTTCCTTTTTTTGGTTCCCTCTCTGCCTTTAGAAAACTTTTCTTTCTTTTTTTTTTTAAAGATTTTATTTATTTATTTGAGAGAGAGAGAACATGAGCAGAGGAGAGGGGCAGAGGGAGAGGGAGAAGCAGACTCTCCCCTGAACAGGGAGCCCAATTCGGGACTCGATCCCAGGACTCTGGGATCATGACCTGAGCCGAAGGCAGACGCTTAACCTACTGAGCCACCCAGGTGCCCCTAGAAACCTTTCCTTTTCTATGGCTCAACAGAGCTTCTTTCTACCTGTTAGCTTGGATGCTGCTCGATTCATGAATCATTAAATAAAGCCAATTTGATCAATTTATTCAGTTGAATATTTGTTAGCTAACACAGTGTGGATAAAAATTGATGACATAGACCAAGAAAAATCTGGTGTGCATGCTGCATGGGCTCAGTAGATATTCGCTGAGTGAATGAATGAATGAATGAATGAATGAGGCTCTATCCTCAAACACACTTCAGAGAAAACCCAGTCTCTTCTTCTACAGTAAAATTTGGGAACTGGGGCACTTATCGAAAACACAGTTTTCCAGGATCTTCTACTGGACATTCTGATTTACGTGGTCAGTAGGGGGTCTAGGGGTCTATATTTTTCATAGGTGTCCCAGCTGAGTCTTAGAGCAAGGTTTGGGAGAACTGCATTAGGAAATTCACCACAGTCAGCTAGAGCCCTTCCCACATGCAGTGGAACACAGCTAGATTTCATAACAGAAAAATCCTGTCAATCAGAGGAAGCATATTTCTTTTCCTTCAGCAAAGTTGCTGACTGTTAATAACGAGTAGTCCAAGCACTTAAATAAGACTAATGCAAGTGGTCCCTCATTTAAGGGCACGTTGCTTATATCTTTCTTATTACACTTACTGTAATCTGCTTCATACTACGCTTATTTATATGTGTATTTTATCTCCTTATGAGAGTATAGTAGGAAATAATCTTATAAACGTAAGCATTTTTTATATACTTTAGTGACTACAGAGTACTTTTTAGCATATTTAAAATGTGGTATAGGAAATACTAAAACATTATTTCACTTGCACCAAGTATTTGTTATAATTTAGTTTTATGGAAAAGTGAATTACACATCAATTAGAATTCTGGACAAGGTACCTCTCCCACCCATGTTCTCAGATTCTCCTGGCACTGGTGTGGGGTGTGGGGCAGGGGTGGAGGATCAAGGGATGAGGTCTGGATGTGAATGGGAAAGGTCCAAGTTTCTTTGCTTTCTTCTTTTTTTTTTTTTTAAAGATTTTATTTATTTATTTGAGAGAGAGAGAATGAGAGACAGAGAGCATGAGAGGGAAGAGGGCAGAGGGAGAAGCAGACCCCCTGCTGAGCAGGGAGCCCGATGTGGGACTCGATCCCAGGACTCCAGGATCATGACCTGAGCCAAAGGCAGTCGCTTAACCAACCGAGCCACCCAGGCGCCCTGCTTTCTTCTTTTTTTTTAATATGTTTTTATTTATTTTAGGTAGACTCCATAGCCAACGTGGGGCTTGAACTCACGACCCTGAGATCAAGAGTCGCATGCCCCACTGACTGAGCCAGCCAGGCACGCCCCAGGTCCAAGTTTCTTGAATGCACTAATTTGCTATGGTGCTATATCACGCTTTCCTCAAATAGTTGCCTGGGTTTCTCCATGAGAAGAGAGCTCTGTGGTGAAATATGTTTGGAAATGCTGCGTCCTATATCTCCACTTAGGATTAATAATGCATGCTGGCAGGAGGAAAGGAGAAAGGCATTAAAGAAATATCTTGAATTTTGTTGAATTCTTGTTAAAGACGCCATACGTTTTGGAAAGTGTTTGCTTTTGCATTTGCATAAGAAAGAGTATGCTGGTTTTCAAAACGTAGATCCAGGACCAGCAGCATCAGCATCACTTGGGGACTTGGAAGAAAAGCATATTCTTGAGCCACACTCCAGAGGCACTGAATCTGAAACCGGAGATGGGGCCGAGCCATCTAGGTTTTAACAAGCCTGATCTTCTGCCTGCTCAAGTTTGAAAACTGCTGCTGTGCACTGATTAATCACTTTCTAGGTGTTCTGAATACGGCAATAAAATTGTCTGTGCATCGGAAAGTGAATCATTTCAAAATGTTAATGAGTGTGGGGTGCCTGGGTGGCTCAGTTGTTAAGCGTCTGCCTTTGGCTCAGGTCATGATCCCAGGGTCCTGGGATGGAGCCCCGTGTGGGCCTCCTTGCTCGGCGGGAAGCCTGCTTCTCCCTCTCCCACTCCCCCTGCTTGTGCTCTCTCTCTTGCTGTGTCTCTCTCTGTCAAATAAATAAATAAAATCTTAAAAAAAAATGTTAACAAGTGTGGTACTCATCTGCTGTGTTTGTTAAAGGCAGATTTCTGGGCTCCTGTACCACCTACAAGATCAGCATTTCAGGGGGTGGAGCTCAGAACTCTAGCGCCTCTCACCAGCCCTGGGGACAATGCTGCAGCTGGTTCTGAGACCTGGCTTCCCAAAAGTTCCCACGGATTTGCAGGAGCCACTCCTGGGTACTTTTGATATTTGGATTTTGAATAATCAACAGTTAAGGGACTTGAGTCTCTGAGAGGAGGCCAGAACAAAGGAGGATATAAGGATGCTGCACTGAATGTTCTCCTCTTTTATTCAAACGAAGGCATATGTCCTATGGGTTACAGAGCATACCTGCTTATTGACTAATGAATGAATAATTTATAAAGTTTGGATTTAGGTAAAGTGGGGCATTCCTGATTCTTAGACATTTACTCAATTCTCAGCACCCATTCTTGGGATATATGGAGAATCTTTTTCTCAGAAAGTAATGATCCCCAAAGTAAAGGAGCCCGGGGCCATTAGAATCAACCTTTGGACGCTGGCTGGTCAGGCAGAACAATTCTCCCAGCTAACTATGTGACGATAGTAGTTTGCTGGAAAGAATGCGGTAGCCTCTTTGTAGGCTCTTAATACCTATGGAGGCAACTCTGAAGAAATTAAGGTGTGTGACGTTATCTTGGGCCTATTTTAAAGGAAATTAAGGCCATTAAAGAAACTGTCCTTTGTGGCCTATCTAGTAGGAAGTGCTCTGAGATGGAAGCCTTGGTGAAATTGACCCAAACATTGTTAAGCATTGTTGGATAAACAGTGAGGTTAAATTGAGGTTTGTCAGGATGCCTGGGTGGGCTCAGTCGGTTAAGCGTCTGCCATCGGCTCAGGTCATGATCCCAGGGTCCTGGGATTGAGTCCGCATTGGGCTCCTTGCTCAGCAGGGAATCTGCTTCTCCCTCTGCCTGCAACTCCCCCTGCTTGTGCTCTCTCTCTCTTTCTCTGACAAAGAAATAAAATCTTAAAAAAAAAAAAGAAATTGAGGTTTGTCGAGCAAAGGGGAAAAAAAAAAAGAGAGGGGCAAACCAAGAAACAGACTCTTGACTGTAGAGAACAAACTGATGATCACCAGACAGGAGGTGGGTGGGGGGAGGGGTGAAATAGGTGATGGGGATTCAGGAGGGCACTTGTCGCGATGAGCACCAGGTGTTGTATGGAAGTGTTGAATCACAGGTGTTGAATCCATACTACACTGTATGTTAACTAACTGGAATTTAAATAAAAGCTTAAAAAAATAAACTGAGGTTTGTCTGTATAGAAAAGTCAAGGGTTCAGCTACCTAGGTAGTGCCAATGCTATTTTGAGAATAAGAGATCGAAAACCACGTATTTTTGAGCATACAATGCATGTTTGTGTATTAATACATACTCATGACCCATGTCACTTTTCCTCTTGCATTTTTAACCTTAAAAAAGGTAAGTCACCGGGCGCCTGGGTGGCTCAGATGGTTAAGCGTCTGCCTTCGGCTCAGGTCATGATTCCAGGGTCCTGGGATCGAGTCCCGCATCGGGCTCCCTGCTCCGTGGGGAGCCTGCTTCTCCCTCCGCCTCTCTCTCTCTCTCTCTATCTCTCATGAATAAATAAAGAAAATCTTAAAAAAAAAAAAAAAGGTAAGCCACCAACTTTAAATGGAATATTCTAAAGTGAGAAGAGCTAAGTTCTACATCAAACTGCCTGGCATTGCCATCATTCTGACAACTGGATAAAAAGCTGTATTTAGGAAATGAAGGGACATTTGATGTTCCAGAATTTTCAATTCAGGCTCAGTTACAAATTAAAGGAGTCCTTGAATACACTTCAAACATTCTTAACATCTTTTTAAAATTTAAAAATATATATCATCACCTTCCCACTCGTAAATAAATACTGTGTATCTAATTCTCATAGGTTAGGAAGTGTCAAGCCAGTGACAGGAAAATATTTTGGGGTATGAGCAAAGTTTTTCTTCCCTTGAATTTTTTTGCATTCTCTGTCCTTTTTCCTACAGCAGGCAGCTAAATTTTTCCACTTTCATTGCCTTGGGGAAAGGATAAGCAGAAGCTTGCAGATAACAAAAGGAGTCAAATTCTTAGCATTTGATTTCAAAGGCCTATATTTGAGCATTGAGATTTGGAAAAACAAAAAAGGAGGGCGGGCTTTGCTGTTCCTCCTCTGCACAAGATACCCGGACCAGAGAAGGAGAGAATGGAAGGGTCTTCTTGCCCTCCCTTTTCCCTAGGCAGCAGAATCTGGGGGAAACCAGAAACTCCTTACCTTCATTACATCTGCAAAGACCTTATTTCCAAATAAGGTCACATTCTGAGGTTGTAGGTGGACATAAATTTTTAGCAGATACTAGCCTACTGTGCCACTCAAAATGTATTAGAAGAGATTTCTCTTTCCCCTGTGGATTATAGAAATACTAACATGGAAACAGAATAACAAATGTCTTCATCCTTTTTCCTGTAGACATCCTTTTCCTCTGCTAAAGTGAGGAATGTTCAAAGAAAGAGTCTACAGAGGGACTCTGTAGAGGCACCCAGGCACCTGAGAGATCAGAGCTCGGGTCTTCATGGTAGAGTAATTCAACTTGGCTCCAATAGGGGGATGAGGTGGGTTGATGTGACTTCGACGGGGAGCCCTCTTTGTATGACCATCTGCTTATAATACAAAAGAAGGAATGCTAGCAAATTTCTAATCTGGAAATGCAGAGTTCTTTTTAAATAAGAATCTAGAGGTAGTGAATAAATGCCATAGCATCTGAGAATTTGATTCTACTTTAATATTTCATTTTTACTACTGAGTTAGCACTCAGTTTAAAATGGACACAAATGATTTCTCAGTGAAGGCCCTCACCTTTTTGTAATCCAATTCCCTCAGTATTTACCCAGATGTATTCTCCCAAGTATCTGAGAGTTTTAGCCAAAAAAGCAAAAGGTCCCACTTTTTTTGGTTTGTCATTCTTGCAACAAATACTGCTCTAATGATTCCTGAAGACTTTTTTTTTCCTTTTTTGGGGGGGCTCTAGCCTTTTTGATTGCATCTGTGACAGTTCTGAGAAGAAAAATGGGTTAGTGATACATGGCAAAAACATATGTAAATTGTATGGGAATTATATCAAATGGTATAACTCAGGGGAAAAAATTGTTCATTTTCATATTGAAGTTTATCAGTAAGGATCAAAGTTATAAAAATGGTGCAATTGATTTTGACAAATGTATGTCTATATATGTCTATAAATTCTGTATTGCCCAAATATGTTAGGAAGAAAGGGATTTTTGTGCATGCAGTGGAAAACTTTAAATCTATTGCTTTTGTTTTCATTGTGTCCATGAAAAATATTCAGTGAGTAGATGTGTTATATTTTTTATACTGAGACATTTTATTTTATTTTTATATTCAGTAAACTATCCCATTATCGAGAAATTATTTTTTAAAAGAAAACTGGGAATTCAATAGCCAAATCAGAGTGCTTCTTTAAAATGCCTGTGATAATACAAAGGTTGTATTTTTTTTCCAAATATATTTAGTTCATATTCCAGTTCAATACATGCGGAATCAGTTTAATTTATTTAATGGTGTTTCATTTTTTTGGTGACTCTGCTAAATTTTATTACTACTATTTTGATTTGACTTACTTTTCCACTTTAATAATTATTATTGGTGTCAATGTTAAATAGCTTGGAGGTATTTTTTTTGATATATCTTAAAAATTCTAATTAAGGAAAAGTAGCCCCCTTCCATTACCAAAAAATTTTTATTTGGCAATATACTGTTAAGTTGTAAATGATCCCTCTCAAATTGATTTTTAGCTGTGGGCTTTTCTTTAATTTATATGTTAAGGTACTGTATTTTATGTGATTATAAATATATTTAATGCTGCTTATTCAAATATGCATGAGGTTTACATATTTTGAAAAGAACCAACTTTCTGACTTAATTTAATTAGCATTAAACAGAATATAAACTTGAATATCTTAAAAATGAACAGCCAGGGGAACACAAATTATCCAGATACTGTAAAATGAGAAGAAGGAAAAAAAAAAACAAAACCCATAGCTGGTGAAGGGAATTCAGTAATAAGATGCAAGAGAAATAACTGCGTTTCATCATTTTTATCACCCGGGCCCTCTCAACTTCCCTTTCATGCTTGTCTTTTCCTCTATTCTTTTCTCTCTCAAACCAAGTCCATCACAATATTCATTCAGGGAAGTTGGTGGTAAAATTCTGTTATCCTTCCTGAGATGTCCCAGCCTACTCACCCATGGACAGCAACAGCATGTCAGCTGACCATGGTTGAGGTTTTGACCAGAGTTCAATTTTTTTTAAATATATTTCTAGATAGATGACTGCAACCAATGCAGTGTCAGGGTTTCTTACGGAAACAAACACATTTGACTATAATTATAATGGAGTTTGTTAGCAAGTGAGCATGCTGGCGTAACATATGGAACACT
>NC_138370.1:58501076-58556176 GCF_054177405.1 Leptonychotes weddellii
GTCAAGCAGAGAAAGTCAATTATCATATGGTTTCACTTATTTGTGGAACATAAGGAATAACATGGAGGACATTAGGAGAAGGAAGGGAAAAATGGGGGAGGGAATTGGAGGGAGAGATGAACCATGAGAGACTATGGACTCTGAGAAACAAACAGGGTTTTAGAGGGGAGGGGGGAGGGGGGATTGGTTAGCCCGGTGATGGGTATTAAGGAGGGCACGTACTGCATGGAGCACTGGGTGTTATACAAAAACAATGGATCATGGATCACCACATCAAAACCAATGATGTATTGTATGGTGACTAACATAACATAATAAAATTAAAAAAAAAATGTAAAAAAAAAAAACTTTCCATAAAAACCAAGGTAAAAGAACCTAGAAAAACAAAGCAAAATGTGTTACATTTTTATTAAGTTCATGTCTTTCATATCTTTCCATTAAATTTGATCTGATTTTTAAAAATCTTGGCTTACGTAACAACTTCTTACTAGATATGTCTCCTGAGGCAAGAGAAACAAAAGCAAAAATGAGCTCTTTGGCCTTTATCAAGATAAAAACTTCTGCACAGCAAACAATCAAAAAAACCTAAAAGGAAACCAAAGGAATGGGAAAAGATATTTGCAAATGACATATCTGATAAAGGGTTAGTATACAAAATATATAAAGAACTTATCAAACTCAACACCCAAAAACCAAATAATCCAATTAAAAAGTGGCAGAAGACATGAATAGACATTTTTCCAAAGAGGTTATTCAGATGGCCAACAGACACATGAAAAAATGTTTAATATCACTAATCATCAGGGAAATACAACTCAAAACTACAATGAGATATCACCTCACACCTGTCAGAACAGCTAAAATTAACAACACAGGAAATGACAGGTGTTGGTGAGGATGTGGAGAAAGGGGAAGCCTCTTGCGCTGTTGGTGGGAATGCAAACTGGTGTAGCTACTCTGGAAAACAGTATGAGTTTCCTCAAAAAGTTAAAAATAGAAGCAACATATGATCCAGCAATTGCACCACTAGGTATTTACCCCAAGAATACAAAAAATACTAATTCAAAGAGATACATGCACCCCAGTGTTTATAGCAGCATTATCAACAATAGCCAAATTATGGAAAGAGTCCAAATGTCCATCAATTGATGAATGGATAAAGAAGAGGTGGTATATATATAAAATGAAATCTTGCCATTTTCAACAACGTGGCTGGAGCTACAGAGTATTATGCTAAGTGAAATAAGTCAGTCAGAGAAAGACAAATACCATGTGATTTCACTCATGTAGAATTTAAGAAACAGAACAAATGAACATAGGGGGGAAAAAAGAGAGGCAAACCAAGAAATAGACTCTTAACTCTAGAGAACAAACTGATGGTTACCAAGGAGAGGTGGGGAATTTTAGGGAGGATGGGCTAAACAGGTAATGGGGATTAAGGAGGGCTTGTTGTGATGAGCACTGGGCATTGTATGTAAGTAATGAATTGCTAAATTCTACACCTGATACTAATATTGCACTATATGTTAACTAACTAGAATTTAAACAAAAATTTGGAGAAAGAAAAAAAATCTTGGCTTCTTTGTGGGGTCTTAGAACTTGGTGGGATAAAGTTTGAAAATAATGACTGAGGTTTTTTACTTTCCTGAAATTTTTTTGTTGCATGGGTTCTTCACTTATTTCAGTGATATTCATTGTTTTATGAGGTGGGCAAGTATAGCTGAGAACCAAGAAATACATGACTACTGGAATTAACTTATAAACTTTTAGATGAAGCATTATTATTGAAAGCCTGGATTTCCATTGCAAGAGCCCAAAATTTTTCTTTAAACTTTAATTTATTTATTTGAGAGGGAGAGAGAGAGAGATCATGGCAGGAGGGGCAGAAGAGGGAGAGAAAGAATCTCAAGCAGACTCAGTGCTGAGTGTAGAGCTGGTCTTGAGGCTTGATCCCATGACACTGATATTGTGACCCAAGCAGAGACCAAGAGTGAGATGTTCAACTGACTGAGCCACCAAGGGCGTTCCTGCAAGAGCCAGAATTTTGAGGAGAGAATATTTCTTTTCCTTTAAGCTCCAAAGGCTGATTTGTGTGGAGAACTTAGAACATAAAATTTATACATAAACCACAGAGTGAGAATGCATATGTGATGGTTAGTTGTTTGTGTTAACTTGGCGAGGCTCTAGTACCCAGTTTTTCATTCCAGTACTAATCTAGGCATTACTTGAAGGCATTTTGTAAATGGGATTAACATCTGCAATCACTTTAAGGAAAGGAAATTACCCTTGATAATGTGGGTGGGCCTCATCTAATCAGTTGAAGACTTTAAGAGCAGAAATTGAGGTTTCTCTGAGGAAGTCTCTATGGACTACAGCGTCAGTTCCTTCCCAAGTGTTTCTAGCCAGATGGATTTCAGACTTGACCAGACAGACCCCACAACCGAGTAAGCCAATTTAATTGAAATAAATCTTACTATATATCTATATCTACCAATCTATACATGTATATGCATATACACATACATATATATGAGCATATATGAAAATAATATGAACATAAAAATCACCATATGTATGTATGTGTATATATATATATATAGAATGAGAAATATATAAAAATAAAAAAATACATATCCTATTGCTTCTTTTTCTCTGGTAGAACCTTGACTGAATATGGTGAGGTAATTTTCCTGCCTCCCAAAGATATAAAGATTCATCAGAAGAAGGAGGAAATGGATTGGACAGAACCTCCATTCCTCTGGGCTGGGACCAAATAATCTGGAGGGAAGATCAAAAAGTAGTAGGAAATTATGCCCTTGGTGAGTAAAGAGATTACAAACTTCAGTGGACCTTCTTCACCCCCACCACATAGTTTAACCACTGTAGAATAAAACAGAGATGTGTTTAAGGATAAAGACCTGAGCACTCCTTTTTACACTCTCTTATTTTATGAAATCCTGGAGTGGAATGGAAGGGTGTCCTGAAATTGACGGCACTCCCCAGAGGGGAGAGAAGTAGGAGGGAATGAGCCAGCCGACTCGGAGAGGTCTCATAAGGGGGGAGAGGAAGCTGCAGACTGGCCCGTGTGAGGCAAACTGTGGAAGAGTGTGGGGGAGCAGATGTCTCCACAACAGAGATGACAGGAATGGAGAACCAGGTACCAAGCGTGCGTGGCGTGGTTTCCTGTGGGAACGATCCAGCAGTGGACAAAAGGACCAAAAGCCAGATGCCCCTTCCACCGGAGGCTAGATGACACAAAAAACATGGCCCAGTATAGATCCCACTTCTGGAGAGGAGAGGAGACATTGGAGGCGGAGAGCTTTGACTCAGGCAAAATATTAACCCAAAAGATACTGAAGGGAAAAAAGTAAGAAGAAAACAGAAGTGATTGGATTACCTGGAGGCACATTAAGTTTTCTGTTATACGCAGGAGGAGTGGGCATTCAGGTTAATTTCATTTATTGAGAAATGAAGTTCCATGATTCTGCCCCTAAGTTCCTAAAAGGAGTTTTACTATTTCTGTATTACTTGTGTCGAAATTTTATCGTTAGATCCACATTAAAAAAATGGCATATTCTATTGAGTGTATATATATATATATATTTAAATATTTTATTTATTTATTTGAGATAGAGAGAATGAGAGAGACAGAGAGCACATGAGAGGGGGGAGGGTCAGAGGGAGAAGCAGGCTCCCTGCCGAGCAGGGAGCCCGATGCGGGACTCGATCCCGGGACTCCAGGATCATGACCTGAGCCAAAGGCAGTCGTTTAACCAACTGAGCCACCCAGGCGCCCTATTGAGTGTATATTTTTAAAAACAGATTTAAATCAAGCATTGTGGAGTTCAAAGTATATTTTAAATGGGTTCTTTCCAGAATTACAGAATCACTGAGATGAATTCCAACCTTAATCTACTCAAAGGCTACCAAGCTGCTACCATGCAAATCCTTTCTGGAAGAAGGTAACTCCTTAAGCAGTGTGTAGGATTAGCTCGTCTGTCATTGCTGGGAAAGAGCTGCTTGGTTTATTTTGCATGCTCAGTGACGGGCTATTCCTGGGAAGCATTTGGAAATCTTCATTGAAGGAATAAGTAGTAGCTCTTGAAACAGAGCAGTTGAGATTCACGAATCTGGCTGTTGCTGATTTGCAGCATTTAAAATGTATCCCTTCTACATTTACTTTTATGGCAAAGCTGAAACTTCAGTTCTATCCAATTCTGTTTCTCTTGGACCTGCACATGTAGGGCTAGACTTGGCAAGAAAAAGCACATGATCCATTTCATAACAGGACCTGAATATTGGGGGGCTCTTAATGCTGCTCAGAGGAGCCCCACTATTCCCCCCACTGCCTCTCCCCACAGACCACCCTCACATGCTCCACCTCCCCGCCCTTGGTGCAGATGAGCCCTCTGCTCTTGCGGAAAGTTGGCCCTCCCCCTGAGCTGCAGGTATCACCTCCTCTCCCTTACTCAGGACACAATCCACTGTTTCCTCCTTCTCGCTAGGCATCATCAATTTTTACCGCTTTCCTGGCTCATTCTCGACAGCCTGAAAACGTGCTGTTACGTCTCCCTTCCAAAAAACAAAAGAAAAAAAAATTCATGACTCCATTTTCCATGCCAGTTGTGTTTCCATTTCTTGTCTCCCCTTTTTAGCAAAACTTGTCAACCATGTTCTATACTGGCGTCTGTGATAGAATTTTTGTGTTTAGCTTTACCTCCAAAGTTTCGGAAAGCTATCGAATACTATCTTAATCTCCCTTGTGAATTTGGGTTATCATGTTGAACAGCACAATGATACCTTTGGGGCCTTTTGAGGGGATTTGTGTCCTATAAATTTGACCACAGACTCCTGTGCTTTGTAGAGTTTTTCTTTGTAGTTCTTCACCAGCTGTCTGCTTCACCCATCATTAATGTTTGCCTCTGTAGTCTTAGTCCTCTAATTACCGTTTCTAATTTTGTACTTGAACTGGCTGTAGCTACAAATGCAGATACTCAGACATGGTAAACTTCTGTGTAAAAATGAGCAAATATGCTATGAACGAGGGCCTGAAAAAGGACAAGATTTCTTTCCTCTTCTTTTGTTTTTTAATGGTTTTTAAGAATGGTTTTTAATGATTTTTAAGAATTCTGAGGTTACAGATAAGTGATCTTCAGTTGGATGAGATGTTATAATAAACATTTCTTAGGGCTTAGTATTCTGCCGTAATAAGTATTCAGTAAGAATTTATTGAATGGATGCACATATTTCCCAACACAAAGAGTAGCCAAAGTTTCTGAATTCTCTATTTATGCATTTCTAGTATATTCCTCAAATCATGACAAAACTGTTTTCTCGACTATCCAACCATCACATTTTATTCCTACTCACTGGTAGGACAGCAGTCAGTTTTATTGATTACTCTAGTGGTGTAGCCAAGAAATAGAGATCCTAAATCAAGGGCAGTTATATTTCTTAATAGCTCTTCCATCCAGCACCTTATTTCCATTCCTACTGTCTCAACTGATTCCAGTCTGTATTATGTCCAGGTAATAAATTTTTAGTGGTTTCCTTTTGATTACACTTTCAGCCTTATAGTCAAAGAGGTCCCAACTCACCATAACCTACTTTTTTAAACCTAAGAATCCATTACTTTAATCTTTTGCTCTGATTGATAGTTTTTTTCTTTCATGTTTTTGAGCACTTACACTATGTGAGGGCTAGGCTAAGCACATCACATGCCTTGCTTCATTTTATCCTCATGACAATCCCATGAAATAATTATTAATATTATCATGACTTTACAGTTTAGAAAGTAAGGCGTAGAGGAGTAAGTTGCGTGGGATCGCAGAACTGCTAAGTGGGAGGATTGATGCAGACTCAGGTCTGACTTCCTTCAGAGCATGTGTTCTTAACACGGTGCCTCAACTCATTCCCCCATATTGACCTGCTTGTGAGCCCCTGAAAACTCATTCATATTTCAGCCTTCCTTTTTTGGCTTATGACAGGGTCTTCTGCATATCTTTTTTTTCTGAATCTTACCCTTCATGATCAAGGTCAATTATACCTTCTGACTGACTTCCTCTTTGACTTCTATTCTGGGTGATCTGTCTTTTGATTTGTCTTTCCAGTGCAAGGAAGAGATATAACTTCATCAGGGTATTTTATGTTTGTGTTACTTCTAACATGGATTTTCTAAGATATTTCCCCCCAAAGTCAAAGACGAACATAATGCATCTAAATAGACATTTTCCTATTGTTTCTTGGCAGATGTGTTGGAGATGGCAGCTTTATAAATTCAGACTCATGGTTCATATGGTGTAATGATTTCCGATGAAGACAATGACTTCTTACCCTGGTTTCTCCTTCCTTCATATTTAGAGAGCAAATAAAAAATTAAAAAAGGGGGAAATACAATTCTTATGAGCTTTCCTCTTAGAGAAGTTTCCAGAAATAAACAACTGAATTGATGAATCCTTGTGGAGAACTTTATATTTAAATGGCCAAGGTATGGGCAAGAGGAACCATCAGAACGAAGTGGACAAATATGTACCATTTATTCTGATATTTAGTATCAGTACTGATGTTCAGTGGAGTTATGCTTTATTCTTGGGTATGCCTCTAAATCGATGGGCAAATTTGGGCAAGTCACTTCCTCTTGCTGGATTTCAGGTTTCCTCACATGTCGAGAGAGGAGACAGTACCAGCTGTTGTAATATCATTTGACTCTGGGTGGAAGATAAAATGTTAACAAAAATGTTTGAAAGTTCATTTTTCAAGGGGAAGTACTAGGAAGAGAAGATAAATGAAAAAAAATCGAGAAGAAATATAGAATGAAAATGAGAAGTAGAGAATGGATCCAGTTAAATAGTGATTGGGAGGAGATAGAGGAATTTCTAGTTGCCTGCTCATTATCCATTGCCCCCTTCCCTTTCATAATGGGATTCTACCCCCCACCTTTTTTTCTTGTGGTGACACTGTATTCGTACTGGAAAATGAGATGACAGGCCTCAACAATAATGGTACTCCTATTCCTAGCATTCCCTGCTCCCTTGGCTGTTAGGCAGGCTATGTGACCAAATTCCTACCAATGAGATCTAAGAAGTAAAAGTTTTCTTGGGGAATTTCTGGACAAGCTATTGCTTTCCTGATTGAAGGGGAAAGATGGAGTTTCACGTCAGTCTTTCCCTTCTTCCTGCTTTGAACATGGACTTAATGTCTGGTGTTACAGTAGCCATCTTGGCATGCATTAGGAAATAAGCATTTAACACAATAACCAATGCACAAAAGAAGGTGGAGTGAAAGAAAGGATCCTAATGGTATGGTATGGCTGAACAGCTGATCCAGTGTCATCAGGCACTTACTTCTGGATGGTGTTCATGTGAGAAAAATAAACTCTTATTTGTTTAAGCCACTGTTGCTTGGTCTTTCTCTTTGTGGCACCTAGAATGCATTTCTGATGCAGAGGGGATTGATGAAAATAGTGATACAGACTCCCTACCCCAGAGGGCAGCATGAGAACTATAAGTGCACCTAGGAAAATGAAAATCATTGCCAGCGGGTGAAGGCAAAGTGTGGGCTTAGGTTAAGGCTTCAGAAATGACTTTTAGCCTGGGTGAGTCAGTTAAGCATCTACCTTCGGCTCAGGTCATGATCCCAGGTGTCCTGGAATCAACATCCTGGGTTCCCGGGATAGAGCCCTGCCTTGGGCTCCCGGTTCAGCGGGGAGCTTTCTTCTCCCTATACCCTGCTCATGCTCTCTCTCTCACATAAATAAATAAAATCTTAAAAAAAAAAAAAAAAGAAATGACTTTGAAAGTTAGTCAGGATAGATAAGTGTGATGTTTTTGTTTGAAAATTGGCGAACAATGCAAAGAACAAGTGAGATATGGAAACAGGGAGTTCTGTGAGCCCTATTTTAAAGATAAAATGATGTAGTATGAGGAGACACTTTAACAAGAGATGAGCCCCCAAACATAGCATGTAGCTTCCCCTGGTATATTTCTATGACAGCTTCTGTAACAGTCTTGTGTTTGAAAAAAGGTATTATTTTAGGTATCTATAAGAGTGTACCCTTGAATCAGACAAACCCAAACTAAGGAATGTTCTACAGAACAACATTCTTCAAAACTCACGTCATTGTCTTCAGATTAAAGGAGACTACAGACCTGTGGCTGCTGAATGCAAGGTGTGATCTTGGATTGGAGCCTGGATTCGAAAAACAAATAATTTTTTTTTCTATAAAGGTCATAATTAGGAGAATTGATGAAATATGAATATGGACTTTATGTTAGAAAGTCTGATTTTATCAGTTAGAATTTTCTGAATTTAATCGTCATATGGGGGCTAAGAAAACGTTATTCTTAGGAGGAAGGATCATGATGTCTGCAACTTACTCTCAAATCGTTCAGCAAGAAAAACATGTGTAAGTTTGTGTGTTTGGTGAGAGATTTAGAAAGCAAGTGTGGGACAATGTTAACAATAGGTGAATCCAGGTCAAAGGTATAGGGCTGTTCGTTGACTGCTTTTGTAATCTTCTTGTACGTTTAAAATTTTTTAAAATAAAATTTAAAAAGGTTTGGTAAATATCTTAATCTTTTAACTTACTGTAGCTAAAAAGCTTTGTCAAGTTCTGTTTTAAAAATGTTTATTATTATATCTAACCTCCCCTCTGCCTGGTATTTGGGCGCATACCCACACAATTTTTGAATAAATATGAAATTACCTGGACACCATATGTGTGTGTGTGTGTGTGTGTGTAATGTATGTATACTTCAAGTTCTCTGAGAATTACGGGTGTGAGACACAAACAACTTTAAATGCCAGACATATTATTTATAAGATACGTCATTCCATATCATCTGTGTGTTTATGACTTGGAGTCTGTAGTTTCTTCCCCATCTTTAACCCAAAGGACAATTTGAAAGGCATATTTATAGACCATGAGAGTTGGACAAGTTTTAATTGGATGTGACATAGATGTCTCAAGGTACACAGTGGGGATATTACCTCTGAGGGAGAAATACAATAAGCAAGACTCTGAATATTGTTACAGGACTGTTCCGCACACCACTATTGACTGACTGCATGTCTGCAAGCTAGGTTGACCACGGCTTCCTTTTTAGAAGTCCCATGGTGGCTATTATTTTGTTAATAAGATCTGTTATGGACTTAATTTTAATGCTTTTCCATATAGCTACTTATTATTCAGCAAAGTCAAAGAGGCTTATTTAAATTGGAATATTTTCCTGCTTGTGCCTTTTCTTAGAATTACCACAACCTCAGACAATGGCAGTCCTCAAGACTTGCTCCCCACACGGGTGCTGCATGTTCCCAGTGTAAGCTAAGCGTGGCTGCTGCCGGGTGGGGGGAGTTATTCTTGGAAGTTCCCATTTGTGCCCTTGTGGATTTTGTGCAGGTTTCATAACTTCTCAGTTTCCTCTTCTAGAACGCGGGGATTAGTAAAATCTCCCTTCCAGGTTTTTTGGCATGATTAGATGAAGCTAATGGATGTGAAAGAGTCCCTCACTGCCTTTCACAGAAGTCACGAGTATTATGTGCGAATTTCCCTTCTTTCTAAGTCCATTGTTTTTAACTTCCAGATTATTTCTATTGTGACTAACAACTGTGCTGAGAATATCTTTAAAAGAATCCCTTCCATCCAATCAATCATGGATCCATGAAATTGTAAGCATCATGGGCTGAATATTGGCCCAGCTGCTAAGAGTCACATGTGGCCCACTTTGATACTAAGACCCCCTCTGATACCAAGGAGTTATTGCTTATACCTTTCTTTTCTTATTGATGTCTATCAGGAATTAGTTAATACTCTCCTTAATCTTTTGTGGGGCACCCCCACCCTCAAACCTTTCATGATTGATTTCTAATGAACATGGTTCTCCTTGGGTACTGATTTGTGTTGTTGACTGCCTGACTGCCTATTTCTGTCCACGCTGCCATCTCAAATTAAGCTGAAGCTTGTACTGGGAGATGGTTACTACTTCAGGTCACCAGGTTAGGCAGTGAGGAAGGATTCATCTTCTCTTCTTTGGTCCTACTCTAGTATGGCTGTTACCAGCTGGGCTCCTTCTGAGTGGCTGCCTGCTGACCTGCCCACCTGTACCCAGCTCATTAGACCAATAAATGCATTGGATGCTCATCTGTGGCAGGTGAGGGGAAGCATCATTCCTCCAGAATTGAATTATTAAGCAGAGAATCTCTACTTCACATGGACATTTTCCTATATATTCTTCTCTCCTTTTAAAAGAAAATCCTTTGGCTCCTCTCTGACCCTTATAATTCCTTTTGCCTTCTCTCACCTTTTAGAGATAAAAGATTCTCTTTCTCGTTGCCCCTCACCTCCCACCTGTGATCCTTTAGCAAGGGCTGGTGACTTTCTCTTCACAGCTATCCTGAATGTGCCAATGTCTCCTCATCTCGGCTTCTTTCTTCCCTCATAGGGTTTGCCACTGTCTTTTCTTAACTGCAGTTGTCTCTCACTTGGACTTCCTGCTTCCCTTTTAACCCGTTCTACATACATTAGCCAGAGGGATCTTTCAAAAAGAAGTCAGATCACAAAAATATCCTCTTTCAAAACTTATAATGTCACCCCATTATTCTTAGGATAAAAATCCAAACTCTCTACCCTCCCCTTTCGACCTTCCATGAGTGAGACACTCCTGTTCACTGATTTGGTTTCTTTCCACTTCTCCTGCTTTACTTAATTTCAGCCATATTGACTGTCCTCTGGATGGGCTGTTTGTTCCTACTTTAGAGTCTTTGAGTTAGCTGTTCTATCCACCTGGATACCTGGATTGGTCTTCCCCTGGGTCATGGCTGACTATTGCTCATTACTCAGGTTTCAGCATAAATATCCCTGCCTTACAGAAACTGGGATCACTCTATCTCAAGTCTCTCCACATTCCTTGCTAGTTACTATCCTATTACACTGTTTTTTTTTTTTTCTTCCTCTTCCTTCTTCACAACACTTATTACTAGGAGGGACATTTTATTTATTAGTTTATCTTTTTGTTATTTTTTTTAAGATTTATTTATTTTTGCACGTGCGTGGTGCAAAAGAAAGAGAGAGAGTGCATGAACAGAGGGGAGGGGCAGAGGGAGTAGCAGACTCCTCGCTGAGGAGGGAGCCTGATGTGGGGACTCCATCCCAGGACCCTGGGATCATGACCTGAGCCAAAGGCAGACGCTTAATGATTGAGCCACCCAGGCACCCCAGCAATGGTTTTTACATAATGTTTACAATATCTGCAAAAGCAGCCCATTTTCAGTTGTGTACCCCTTTTAGCTCCACAATCTAACCAATTGAGCTAACCAGCCAACTCACTCGTCTATCTCCTTTAGTTCAATGCTTGCAGGAATAATACTTGGAGGAATAATAAAATATACTCTTATTTTGAAGATGTTCTGGGCAAACTATTTTTCTAAATAGCATGACCATGGATCTGTAATTTTTAGGGAGAGCAGAAATTTGTTGAGGGTTGAGGGCATCTTTGATGCATGATCAGTAACATGCCCTAAACTTTCAGCACCATTTTGCCCCATTCTTACTGTGACCTTCATCAAGGAAACTCCAAGAAATAAAGTAATGAATGTACACTTGTGCCCAAAACTTATCATGAGTAGTGCTACTGATTAAAACACAAACATATTAAAACAGAGAATAAAATTATATCTTACAGATATTATGCCTTGACCCTATGAACACAGTATTTTACATTATTTATATCTATACTGTTTTCCCACTATTGTGAGGTTACTGTGTATTGTGAGTTGCTGAATAAAATCCTGTAAGTTTGTTTACTGACACTTTCTTAGTAACAGCTTTGTGTTGCAAAGTTACTCATTGATTAAGGAGTAGAGATTGTACTTCTAGATAATACCTTCCATTTGATTCAAATAAACACATTGTTCACCTATTGTCCATTATTGCATGTACGTTTGTTAACAATGTTTTCTATTGCGTTTTGTCTTTTGCCTTGTTTTTAATATGGATCCAAAAGCTTTATGCGATTAAAGAAAACAGTGAGAAAATAACACAAGAAAAATAGGAAACGTAAATACAGGCACAGAGTGGATCAAAAGACTCTTTTGGGAACTAGAAGTAGGGATAATCATTGGATGTTTGTGAAGTGCAATGTCAAAAAAAGCCAGTCATATCATAATCGGGGTAGTAGACGAAAATTTTGTCTTGTATTCCACACATATTTTGTGTATTTTATAGGTAGAAGTCGGGAAGAAAATATATTAAAAATATATTAAGGACCTATGAAAACAATGTAAAAACCAGCAGCCAAATTGATTTGGTCATAGCCTCTACCTTTCTAGTGACTCGAGTGCAGTGGACACTTTCTTTAGGGATTGTTTTCAGTGTCTCACATTCCAGATCATTTTTCGTGAGTTGCCAGAGTAACTTCCTAAACAATCAATCTCTTCATATCATTCTGTGCATAACTTCTACTGAAACACTTATGCACTATGGTCCAAAGTCCATTCTTGAGAGTGGCTTACAAAGACTTCATAATGTGGTTCCCATGATCCTCTTTAACTTTATCTGCAAGTGTTTGCTCCTGAGCTATTCTTAAGCCACCCCAACTTCTCAACATTTCCTGTGCCTGCCTTGCCCTTTCCTGCCTCTGTGGCCTTGTCCACACTCTATCTGTGCCTACCAGTGACTTCTCCTTTTCCCCAGGAAGCAGTCAGTGGCGGATCTGAACTGAGTTCAACTTGCTTGATCAGTTTGCTCATCTCTAATTGGGAATAGAAATATTTGTTCTATAAAATGAGAGATAATATGCTATAATTATGTATCATGATTTTGGCATTTGTATGAGGAGTGGAAAGGACTCAGACTTTGGTGTCAGATACACCCGAGTTCAAGTTCTAAATTAAGCACTTAGAAGCCGGTGATGTTAGCAAATTCCTAAATCTGAGACAGTCCCTCGTGTGGAGAGGTGAGAACACATTTACCCTCCAGGGTTCATGTGAAGATTTAATTAGACAATACCTTCAAGTGTTTATCTTCAACCAGAACTTCAATAATGTAACTGACTCTATTTATAACTTAGCAATATAAATAATTCATGTTAATAATATAAATATGGTAACTTTGGTCTAGCACATTTTGTGTATCTAAGTACACAGAATATAGCACATTATAATATATATTAAACATTTGCAGTAATTTCCCCAGAATAAGTTTAAAAGTAGTGTAGGTTCCTGGGGACCCATTGGAGAAGGGTGTTTTTGATAGCGCAGTTTCTGGTGGATGAGAGCATCATGTCAGACTACTCTTTGTTCCTTCCTAATGTTGAGCACAGACTCTATTGTTTCACACATTCTATTAGAAGAAAGTTAATGGGTAAACACAATGATTTGGGATTTTTCACAATTCAAATAAAACTTTTGTATTTTGGTGTTTTCATCTATAATATTGTGATCAGTGTTGGCTAGAACAACAGGAAAAGAAAACATATAGTAAAATGTAGGGAAAAAAGATTAAAAACAAAAATTATGCAAAAGGTAGGTTTAAGTAGAATAAGAGGAACCAGTTTGGGCAACAGAATGGAAGGGTGGGAAAAAATGGTACCAGCAAAAATATGGGATATAGTCATTATATTTGGGTTAGAATCCAGATAGAATAGGTACATTTTCATGTGACTTAAAAAAAACAAAAACAAAACACCAAATGAAGATATTCCTTTGATAAAGTGAATAACCCTATCCACCATTATTTAAGTTGTGAATATTTTGATTTTCCTTTAGGATTTTCTCAAAAGTGAGAATAAACATGTATATTCACTTGTATCCACTTACCATTATTGGGAAATCCAGGTAAATATTTGATATTAAATATTTTGCAAATTCTCAAGAGTTCCTATTTTACTAAAGTATGGCATTATAATTAGTTTTTCAAATTACTATGGCTTTGTATATATAATTCCTGCATCAAATGCTGCATGCTTTTATCACGTATCCAAATATGCTTCTTTCTTAGTTATTCATTTTTTACCTTCTGCCACTAACACAAGGCAACTGGACTGGGCTTTATTGCTCAAAGAAGGCAGAGCACAAAAGGGCCTTTCTGGAATAGTCAAATTCTTGCCTGAGTTGCAAAGCTTAAAAGTCATGGCTTTCAACTGCAAAAGCCAGGTACTTGAGAGAGCGTATTTTTTCTTTTTATTTATTTTTTTGAATTCTACCATCTTGGTTTTGACTGTCAAGACCAAATGCTGAAGGACTCAGAGAACTGAGTGTTTCCCCAACCTATAGAAGTGGGTAAGCATGTGTGATACCCTCAAAGCAGTTTTCTTGAAATCAGTGGAAACAAAATGTGAGGATGAAAGACCCTGTCAACTTGGAATCTAAAGCTCCTTTGGGGAAGAGGGGAGGTGGAAATCACCAAGAGAACTTGGGGGGGTTGCCCAAACAAAGGGGATTCTTGTCCCAAATCCTAAGACACAGCTCAAGGAAAGGGCAAGTCTCTAGCAGGAGCCATATGTTCTGCGTGATGCAAGGGGGCAGGGGAGCTGTGGTGCGAGGTAAGCCAGCATGGGGGCTGAGTCTGCCCCAAATCTCCCTGGGCTCCCGACAGGTGAAGGACATTTGAGGGTTTCCTATGCTCTCCGGAGAAGCCTGCTATGAGCTGACCGTCAATGTAGAGAGGCATTGTTGCCGGGTGAGAAGCATGTGGATTATTCGGCCCTGCTAGCTGGAGAACATGGAAGTGTCTGAATGCTTTGGTGAATGCTGATGCCAACACCTGACAGAGGAGCTAAACCTCACACGGAGCTGGCGAAGTTACTGTAGATGTTCATCCCTCCACCTGTCCTCCACTTCCACGTTTCAGAAGCTGCCTCTGAACCTACATGCTACTGGATGGAGGGGGAAAATGCGTGGGTGGACTGGGTAAGAATTCTTAAGGGATTAAGATTGTACTTTAAAGATAAAGTTGCCAATTTTTAAACGAAGCTACTTCAAATTAGCAAATTTAAATGTCTCTCAATTTTTTGGGAGTCACAGGCTCTGAGTTGAGTCACAGAAACAAAATTTTACCTTTGCACATCTGAGATTTGTGGCCTAAAAATGAAAATTTGTATATTATATCCTATATCTGGTTTTGATATACTTAATATTAATGATTGGATAAAGCCATTACTCTGGTGTCTTTGTGTGTGTGTATGTGTTTAATAGTTTACACCTTCTCCTCAATCCGTAAATTTCATGACCATTAATGTTGGCATTGCCTTTTAACCTTCTTCTCTGAACTCCTCCCCTACCCTCTCCTTCCTGAGGGGGGGAAAAAAACCCAAAAACTGAGAGATGAATTTTCCTGAAAAAAGTAGTCAGAACAGAAAACAAATTTTGTGCACGAGGAGACCATGGGTCAGAGGAGCATATTGTATCAGGAGTGCATGAGGAGTGAGGGCTGAGCGATGGGGGGAAAGGAGGCAGGAGGGTGTCCACGCGGTCTTGCATCAAAGAGAGAAATCTGGGGAAAGAGTCAAAAGTTCTTGGAGATTGAAGAGTGATAGAGAAAAGACTGCATGGGACTTCAATAAGACTCGTGTAGACTATATACAGTAAATGATTCTTTAAATCTTTTCAGAGGCACGAATAAAGATGAATGCCCTTGTTCTATAGGAGTTTCATTAAATGTGAACCCATTCTGAGACTGGATCACATATAACAGCTTTATAAATGTTACACTAACACCATCACCAACACATACATGCCTCAGCTTATTCCTTATGCTGTCTCTCCATCATGGACTGCTGGGAGATTCACTGAATTCTCTAATCTCTTAGAGCTTACTCTCCATTTGCGAATACTCCTTATTTTTATTCCATACAACGTAGCATCATTCTTCCTTTGATTCCTCCATAACACACTGGCTTGTTAAGTTCCATTCTTCTTGATCAGTACCACATTCATTCCTTAGTTATCTATTCAGGTATTCATTAGAGCTGTACCACTGGCAAAATGTCAAGGGGATTTAATCATGACAAAATGTTTGCCCTTGACATATCTGTTCACATAAAGTTAATAATTCTAGCCTGTGCCTATTTGGATCTATCTTATAAGACAGACATTAAAGCTGTCATAGATTGTGAACTCCTCGAGGCAAGGGAATAAGTCTATTTAATTTCTTCGTGCAGCTCCTCCTAGGTAATGACTATAATGGACCATGAGAATACTATTGAACCCGCTATATATTACCAGTGTGGAAACTTTGAAAAAGATCCTAAGAGCCAGCAGCACTACAAGAAGATTTGTATAGATTTTTTTTCCATTAAAATGGATTTGATGGACAAATGGTTTGCTACATTATTTCAGGTCAACTCTGGGGATGAATGCTCAGTTGCTGAGAAAAGTTATTGAATTTCAACAAACAAAAACAATCCCTCTTTCCAGGGAGCTCTCAAGATCAGGGGTGAGGGCTGCAGGCAGAAGGGGAGAAATAAAAATCTAAATTTAACTTGGCTAAACTAGTCACCTCTCTTGATTTTAACACAAAGAGGGAGGTTAAGTGGAGGTTAAGAGAATCTAACAGAAACCATGACTAATGACGTCTTCTTGTCTAAGCTGGAAATGGGTGAGAAAGTAGAAACATTTATAAACCATGAAACAGTTTTGCCGCTTCCAACAATCAGCCACAACTAGGAAAGTAAAAATGGCATATCTTCTGGACCATTGAAAATGAGTCAAACATTTCTAGCCCGCTCTGGGATAAGCCTACTAAATATCAAAAGGCTGAGGGTGAGCAGGTGGAGAGAAGAGGCTGAAAAGGAACGACAAGGATCCCAGGTTTTGTGGTTGAATCTAATGGCAGCGCCAATTGTGTTCTATCTCAGAAGCTGGTGCCTGATGCACCTGAGAATGTAATCAGTTATTTTCATTAATTTATACCTGCGCCACGGAACCTGGATATAAGCTTTCAAAACAGCTTTGTGCGGTAGCTTATGTGATGTCTCTCAGGAGATCCAGGCATGTACATTTATAAATTTTGTTCAAAATTTGTCAGTTGGTGTCCATCAGCATGTTTTATTCTCTAACATTTCAATTTCAAATCTATAAAGTAACATTTATCTGTTTAAATGGCTACACCTAGAGGAGCCCACAGGGTGATATCTCCCTTTACTGCTATGAGGATCAGATGTTGAAACCATCTTACTGAATGTTGCAAAAATTAGCCAAAATATCCACTGCAAAATGGGTGCATATGTAATCTACAGAAAGTGTGTTTAATAGGGAACTATCCTCTGTGAATGTCCTAACTCATGGGGAGGGGATCTTAAGGATAAGAGGTGGGTAGAAATAAGAATTCTGGTTGCAAGACTGGGGGCCAAGAGGTGAGAGTTTCTCTTGGTGTGTGTTTTGTCAAGAGGTATGGTGAGTTGGAGGAATAGAGACAATGGTTAAGATGAAAAGGGAGACATCAGGTGGTGGTCAGGGAGAAGAAAAACTGGTTGATTAGAATTGGAAATCAGTATCTGGGCCTCTTGGAGATCAGGCAGGGAAATGCTGCTGATTCCACTTGGCACGAAGCAGACTGTAGGTGGGAGAGATGAAAAGGAGGAGAAAGTGAGCACACAGCAGGATCAAAGCCTGAAGGAGGTGGGAAAGTGGCTAGGGAGACACGCTCAATTTTCACATACCCCCTTCATCTCAATGCAAAGACCGTCTCACCCCACAGGATAAGGAGGAAATCAGACTGGCATGGTAGCAGATAGCTTACTACCAGTGTGGGATTTATTTGCTACCAAATCATGAATTGTTAATGCCTTTGGGTAGCTTCACACAACAGTGAAGATGCATTGCATTGCTTCTCTAAGTGTCCTTTCAATCTCCGTGAAGTTGGAAAACGTGTTACTCTATCACAGGAAATTGTGTGTGCTGAGGTGGGGTGAGGGACGAAAAGAGCTAGTTAGGGTGACTCTATTCAACATGAACATGGTCTCAACTGTATCTCTCCTTGCTGGCACCAGCCTCAGCACAGGCAGAAAGACAGAAGACGTGGTATTCTTTTTTGGGGGGAGAGGTTAAGGGTATATAGGTATTTGGTGCCCAAGCTATTTGGGGGTACCTAGAGAAAAGAAAGCATCTGTCTGGAAACTAGAAGTGTCAGGAAGATTCTGATAGTCTACAAATCACTCCTGAGGAGTTGACAAAATTTCTTCCACCATAGCTTCAGTGGACACCTGGATAGCAATCCTCAGACTCCTCCATCTTAGAGGGATGGCCCCAAGGGCCAGATTCAGTATCTGCAGGGCATATGATGGAAAGGGTTGTATCTTTGAAGGCAATTTAGTTGTGGGGCACTGGGTGGCTCAGTTGGTTAAGTGTCTGACTCTTGGTTTCAGTTCAGGTCATGATCTCAGGCTCGAGATTAAGCCCTGAGTCAGGTTCCACTCTCAACGGGGAGTCTGCTTCTCTTCCTCTCCCTCTGCCCTTCCCCCCACTTGTGTGCTCTCTCTCTCTTTCTCTAAAATAAATAAATAAATATTTAAAGACAATTTAGTTGTCTGAGGAATAGCATGGGAACACGGACTGGAGAGGGAATACAGATAATGAAAACATCCACTGGATCTTAATCTACTCTAAGATTGATAAAAGCCCCTTTCATTAAAGTTTCTCTGGGTCTGACGGCAAGCATGGACTTGGAGAGGCGTGATCAGACCCTTCTATCCCTCCCCATTCTCTACCCGGTTGTGAGAATGATTTAAAATGTTTAGCTACTAGGCAGGTATGTGAATAATGATTATACTAAGCTAGGTGTATTGGCAAAGTCTTAATCTTCGAGGCTAAGATTTTGGTGGATAATAAATTTAATAACCTTGGTGTAGTTTCTCTCTACTTTAAGGTGATGTTCTACGTTTCTGATATCTCCTGCCCTTCTTGCCCTACACATGAAATTTGAAGGCCCATTTTTAAAAGGGAGTAAAGGATAATACAATGGACAACAAAAGGGAGCACAGCTATATGACCTCATTTTCTTCCTATGTAAAAAATGAGGGTGTTGTACTCTATAAGCTTTGACTTTCTCTTAAACTCAAAAGCCTAATTTTATGAAACTTAAGTTAAAAAAGCATTTGAGAGACATAAGATGAAACTGCCTATCTAGATAGCAATTCACTGGAGACTCAGATGCTGGAAACAGAAAAAGACATTATTTTTCTTTAAATATATTAGTTAAGAGTTAAGAGAAATGATGGTTAGGGGACAGCAGTGTAATTAGATGTTTTAATGAATTAGCTCATATAACTGTATGGCGTCTCAGTTCAAGTGCATATTCAATTCTCTAGCAAAACCAAAATAAATATTTTAACTCTTAGCTGCCTTTTAAGAAGGGTGAATCTTACTATTAAAAATATATCAGATTATCTGCTGTCCCTTTTTGTAACTAATCATATGGGTGATACTTGGTTCAACTGAGCACCTTGACTAAAGGTGGAGTTGAGTTTGGAGACAGGGACTCAGGCCAGAGAGCTGTTTTGTTCTTCACCATGGAAGGAGAACTTGAATTCCAGGGACAATACTGGGGGGAAGTTGGGGAGGAATGATGGAGACAGAGTGGAGAGAGGAGCTGGGACAATTGCCAGAAGCAGGGACTCCACATGGTGTAGAGCTGCAGGTGCAAAATCCCCAAGAGTCCTCCTCACAAAGGATAATTCTCAGAGGGTTTTTTTGAGAGTACTGATTATTTAAAAAAGATATATTCGTTATTATGGAAGATTTAAGAAATCAGGTGACCCTAGTTAATTCAGGTAAAACTGAAATATTATAAAATGAATTGACTTAGCAAAACAAAAAAATCAAACAGCCAAATTACTATAAATTACAACTGTTTCTTTCTTTCTTTCGAGAGAATGTCTGCACAGGGGAGGGGGGTGGTGGTGAGGGACAGAGGGAGAGGGAGAGTGAGAATCTTAAATAAGCAGGCTCCACGACCAGCATGGAGCTCAATCTCACAGACCTGAGATCACGACCTGAAATCAAGAGTCAGATGATTAACCAACTGAGCCACCCAGACACCCCAGGAAAATATCAATTTCTAACACAAGTAACAGGAGATCTCAGTTTATACTATCCTTTTTTTTTGTTTCTTCTTAACTTGACTTTTGGCACTGTTGTGATAGACAATAAAACCCAAATTTGAAATATTCATGACTTGCTGGCCCCTGTTTATCTCCAACGAAGGAAAAAGCTTTTGGTTATTCTGATCAGGGTGAAGGGTGAAAGTGCAAAATTGAAGAGGATGAGAGAGTATCAGATCCCTATGTACAAGACAAGAAATAGAGCTACTGGTGTTGTGGGGATAGTGAGGGGAGAATACATCCAGGAGGACGGAGAGGTAGGCTAACATAGGAATTGAGTAAATATTTATTGGTACTTTTTATGTGCATAGTTCTGTGTCGTGTGCTGAAAATAAAAGTGCTTTCTAATAAAAATCGTGGGGTCAGTACAGGTTGAGTTTAATTTTTCTATACATTCAGATTATTTACATATGTATCCTAATTCTTCTGTTGGTGTACACTGAGAGATGTCTGTAGGGCAGATGGCACCAGCTTCTAAGAGGAGACCCATAAATACTGGGCATGGATTTCTTGAACTTCCCTGGAATGGGGAGGGCCTTCCCTCAGGTTGTGCAAACTTTGTTTTTGTTTGGATATACCAGTTTTGTGACTTTGGGCTGGTCAATATTTGTTTATTGCTTAATCTCTAAAATGGAGAAATATCTAACTTGCCTCAAGGCCAGTGAATTAGAGGAGATGATCTTTTAAGGACCCTTTTAATTCTAAGATATGATAGTATTGGAAAATATTAGAACTGAATCATGTTTTACTAACATAGACTTTTCAAGGAGAGAGGCTTGGAATGAAATCTCTCTTGCAACAATTACTAGGGAATGATGCCGGGCATGCTACTCAGTATTTCTCATTTTCTGTTTCCTCTTTTGCAAAATGAGAATATCTCTTAGGGCTTTTATAGGGATAAAATCAGATAATGTTTATAAAGCACTTAGTACATAGTTCATGGTCCATGGAAAGCTCTCAATAAATGGTAAATATAACAACTACAATTATAACCACAATCATAGTGCTTGAAATAAAAATGGTATAAGTGTTTATAGTTTTTCAGACAAAACAAAATAAAAAAAACAAACCTAAGTAGAACACCCAATTCCAAGCACATTTCGATTTAACAAGTTTGTCCTAATGTGTGAAATTATGTTCGCAAAGCTATTTAGTTCACAAATGTAGTACCTTGTTTCCCTTTATACAGATGACGATGATGTATTTGCACAGACTTGTTAATTTTCTTTCTATTTAATATTTAAAAATATGATTCCAAACTCAAAGAAAGAACAATACAAAATTATTAATAACCTTCAAAAATAAAAGGTGGAATGATACATAATTCTGTAGTCTGCATATTGGAGAGTTTATTCTCTCATCTTTTGGAGGTGGGTAAATAGATCAGTATTCTCTTTTTTCATATCCTGATGGTCTGTTCTGGGAAAACCTCTTCCTTTCTCCTTCTTAATGGTTAGAGAAAAATTGCTAGAAGATATGCCTGTTGTAAGACCTAAAGAAAAGCCCAGATGATCTTGTGAGTATCCATTTGGAATCTAAAAGTGAGGACTTTCCCAGATGGATCAGTTCTTGGCAAAATACTGAAGTGGAACAAGTTTATGTTTGGACTTCTTCTGTTTCCTATTTCCTCACTGGTTCCCTGTCTCTCCGAAGTATTAAGTAAAATGATTGTTTTTGTTTAATGATACTGTTTAAGTAATAAGTAAAGCATTTGCTGATAAGAACTTAAGATACAATTCTTCTTGGGGATTGTTTTTTAACTTTTAATTTTGAAATATTGTAGACTCACAAGAAGTTGCAAAAATAGCACAGAGAGGTCCTACTCTTTACCCAACTTCCCCTAATGGTGAAATCTTACATAACCACAGTACATTATCAAAACTAATAAATCAACATTGGCACAATATAGCTAACTAGACTACAGGCAGAGGAATTTTTGGAGAATTAGAAATTCTCCCCAAGGGTGAAAGAAAACCTTTTCTAAATCTTCATGTTGCCCTGATCTGTGTATATCTAGGTTTTTGCCCTTGTCTCACTGATAATCCTGGATTAACTTTCTGTCTTCTCCATTCTCCCCTTCAGACCAGGGAACATGCTGTAGTCACGCTTTAGTCTCATGCTTAGTAAGGTAACTGGCATTCAGTAAATATTTTTGGTTAAAAAGGTAACTAATAATTGCTTACGTCTTTACACACATGATCTCTCAGAGTGTTCACAGTCTAGGGGAAAGAATATAGGCTTTAAAAGCATGCAAATCTTGAGTCTTATTATTATTTACGAGCCTGAGTCTTGTGACAAGGTACTGAATGTCCTTGGGTCTTGCCTTCCTTGTGTACTTCATTTTATCTACATAATAGAGTTGTAAAGATTCAAGAAGGTAATTTATGTAATAAAGAAACAAACATAAGGCTCTGGGATGTGGATAGGGTGAAAGATTTTATTGCCATTTTACAAACTAAGGCTTGAGAGGGTAACTCATTGCTGCAAATCTTAGAACCAGTATGTGGTGGTGCTGTGAAGCACCTCGGGCCAGCAGTCTTCCAGGAGATCCCATTGCCTTTCCCAGGCAACAGAAGAGTGGATTAAAACACAAACAAACAAACAAACAAACAATAACCACCAAAGGGTAGTTACAGAGATTTAAGATTTTGTTCTAATGTAGTTGTTGACTTCTTTTGCTCTGTGCATAAGAAACCCTCTCTTGGTGGAGCTGGATGGTGAGATAAAATAGGAGATGAATTATGGGTGTGGGTTGCTATTTTGGAGGTTCCTGCCAAATACCCTTCCATCCTCCCCACTCAGTGGACACCCTATAGCCAGGAATCCTGCTTGCCAAACTCTGCATCAGATGTTTGTGCCTTCATCCTTTGCAGATGGCGTGGAAGGATGAGAACTTGGAGGCCTTAAGTACACACACTTCAATGTCAAAAAAATATTTTCTAAATCACAAGATAACTTAAGTTTTAAAAAGTTAGAGGTTTTTGACATCATCATCATCACCATCATTATCATCTACTTTTTATTTTCTGTTCATGAAAATAATTTTTTTAACAAAAGAGAATATGTAAACAGGGAACTTTTTTTACTAAGCTGAATTGGCTGGTAACACATTAGCTAAAGTTGCTTTTCAACCTGCCCTGAACACCTTTTACATATCCTTGAATTTATCATATTAGAATTCCATTTTCCATTATTAGAATGCCTAACTTGGAAGTATTCCTTTGGCTTATTTAATCTATTCATTTCATTGAAACGGAATAGGAAATAGTAAAATGTTTGATTTATGAGGGTTTGGGCTACAAATGTTAAAAACTCTGGTAGCTTAAATGCTTGGATTATAATGAGAAACATTCACTTTTTAGTGGTGGTTTGCAATTTGGCTTTTGGCCCTCTAGTTAAGAAAATGGGTAATGCCATCTTAAACATAGGAACTGAAACCATGAAAATTCTAGGAGAAAACATAGAAACAAAGCTCTTTGATATGGATTTTGGTAATGATTTTTTGGATATGGCACCTGAAGCACAAGCAACACAATAAAAAATAAACAAGTGGGACTACACCAAACTTACAAGCTTCTGTGCAGCAAAGAATGTCATCAACAAAGTGAAAAGAAAACATACAGAATAGGAAAAAGATTTGCAAATCATGTATCTGATCAGGGGTTCATATCCAAAACATAACAAGAACTCATACAACTCAATAGCAAAAAACCAAATAACCCAATTAAAAAATGGGAAAAGGACCTGAATAGATATTTCTCCAAAGAAGACATATGCAGGGCCAATAGGTACATGAAAAGATGCTCAACATCACTAGTCATACGCTAGGAAAATGTGAATCAAAACCACAATGAGATACCACCTCATACCTTTTAGAATGGCTATCATCAAAAGGACAAGAGATAAGAAAGCTGGCATGGATGTGGAGAAAAGCAAATTCTTGCATGCTGTTGGTGGAATTGCAAATTGGCATAGCCACTATGGAAGGATCCTCAAAAAATTAAAAATAGAACTACCATATGATCCAGCAATTGCACTTCTGGAAATATATCCAAAGGTAATGAAAACCCTAACTCATTATAATATGCACCCCAGTATTCACAGCAGCATTATTTACAATAGCCAAGGCATGAAAACAAGCTACATGTCCATCCATGGATGAGGGAATAAAGAAGTAGTGATATATATATATGTATATATATATATATATATATACACACACACACACACACACATATGTATATATATATACACACACACACATATATATATGTATATATGTATACACACACACACTGGAATATTATTCAGTGATAAAAATGAGAAAATTCTACTGTTTGTGACACATGGAGGGAACTTGAAGGCATTATGCTAAAGTGAAGTAAGTCAGACAGTGAAAGACAAATACTGTATGACCTCACTTATATGTGGAACCTTAAAAAAAAAGTTCTCAAACTTGTGGAAAAAAGAGATAAAACTTTTGGTTACCAGAAATAATGGGGGGGGGGTGGAGAGTGGGGGAAGGGAAGGAAAGTGGTCAAAAGATACAAGCTTCCAGTTATAAGGGATAAAGTGCTAGGGATGTCATGTCCAGCATGATGATGACAGCCCCCAATGCATTATGATATATAGAACAGGTGTCAAGAGAATAAATCCTAAGAGGTCTGATCACAAGGAAACAATTTTTTCCCCTTTATGCTTTTCTCTTTTTTTTTATATTGTATCTATAAAGAAGATGGATGTTCGCTGAACCTATTGTGTAGTCATTTCACAATATATATAAATCAAACCATCGTTCTTTTTGACTTAAACTTCTCCAGTGATGTATGTCAATTATTTCTCAATAAAACTGGAATGAAAAATGGAATTTCAGTTACCAAGATTAGAGACAGAGAAAGCTAGGAGCTAGAATGTTTCTCCAGGATTCTGAATTGTTGCCTCGGTTTTGATGCTGTCTCTCACATTTGACCATTAAAGTAAAGCATACTGGAGGTCAAGAGAGGAAAGGAAAAAAAAAATCACTTTGATGCAGGACATGTCATCAGAACTGGGAGAGTTCGGATGGAAATTTACTTGGAGACACTGTCAATAGAATATCTTAGGGAAACCGACTTCTGCAAACTTTTAAGATATGGAGGGATGTAAACATGCATGTGAATTCTAAATTTGTTAAAGCTTACTCACTCCCAGCATCACAAGGTATGAAAGATACACAGAAAGTTTTCTTTCTTGATTTGCTTTGGCTTTCTCGTCATTTATTACCTAGGAAATCTGATCATTTTATTTCTACTTACATAATATCATTTAAATAGGGTTGAATGCAGAATGACTCTCTCTTGATTTACATTTTTTTTTTTTCCTGAAAAATAAACTATAGCACACATAGAGAGAGCAAGAATTGTCATTATAACAAAAGTAAAAATGCCCATCTGGGCTCCTGGGCTGTGCTTTTCATTGCTTTGTGCTTTTCCCTGCTTTTCTTTCAAGGAAGAGTGAGAGATCTTGTTAAATAAAAAAGGAGTTTTATGAATGCATTTCTCAGTGAGAAGATACACCTATGATATCAGATCACAAAGACTGGGACCACGAAACGTTAAAACTACACACAAACCGGAATAAATGTAGACTTTACCAGAATGTTTCAAATGGGCATCTTACTTGAACACAGTCTCTTTAAAGACTGCTTCTCTTGAAATATTATCAAATTATTTATAAAATAATTGTTGCTTAAACAAATTGGTTGTTATGAAGCATAGGTTTGTATGCCATGTTAATCTTGCTTAACTACTGACTCTGCCAATATATTCCAGTTTCTAATATATATACCAGAAATGACTTAAGAATAATTCTGAAGTGAAATCACAGTTTTATCAGAAAAAAACAGTTTTATATTAAAAGCATAAATGTAACTAATAAACATTTGTAATTGTGATTAGTTCATACAATATTATTAAGGTATACAAAATTAAATACTGAGCATACTTACAATATTTACCCAAAATTAAGATGTAGAAGAAGACAGGACCAGATGTCATTTCCTTCTTTCTGAGCAACTGATTAATAAAAGTGAGTACAATTTGGTCTTGGTTTCTGAGTCGCACACAGCTCACGGTGGTTGTGTGCTATTTCTGTCTGCAATCTTAGCAGCTACAAAGCAGTCCTCCCTCCTTCCTCTCTCATTTCCTCTCCCTCTCTTTCCATTCCCTTTTCTTTTCTTTCTTCCTTTCTGTTTCTCAGAATCTCTCCTCCCACCCGCCTTCTCTAAAAGTCTCAGTATCCTTCTTTACGCCCCCCTCCACACCCGCCCCCCCCGCCACAGCAAACACACACACTCCAGCGTGAACACAGACAAAGCTGAGCAGTGAGCAAAAGTTTCAGACAGAGAACATACAAGCTCTTCTTGTTGACTCTAAACATCTTTTCTTCTATGTCCTGCAACAGTCTACAAATGAGGGTGCGTGTGAACTGACAAGCGTCCGAGCTGATCAAAGTCACACTACTAGAAAGAAACTGAGAGATATAACACAAACGAAAAATATTTTTTTCCCTCAGTGACTTGGGACTAGGAAAAGAACAGAACTACACAGGGCAAAATGCCTTTGTGGAGTTAACTATAAGGCGAGAATTAAAATGTAACTATAGCAATCTTTTGTGATCTGAGTTTAGGCATTTGAACGATAGGCTATTGTGTAAAGAAAAATACAAAGGAATAAAAAACAGATCTTAAATTTTCTTGAGCCCGTGAATTTTACTACAAGTGGAGACCACGAGAGGTCATTGGTTGGGGAGTAAAGCCTTCCTGGGTTTGAATCATAGTCTGATTCAAACTGTTAGTTGTGTAGGTGCTTGCTCTTGGCTGAGCTTTTGTTTTCTGGGGGAAAGTATCTATTCAGCAAGGTGGTGGTGATGATCAGCCCCATGCATACTGAATGTCTGGAATAGGTTCTAGCACAAAATAGGTGGTTACCAAATGGCAGCCATTCATATGATGATGACTTTTATCAGGGGGAAAAAAAAGCATGCAAATGTCAAGAACATTTCCATGCAAACCTTTTTCTTTTAACCAGGCTATAACATTCTTATTTTGCAGCTTAATAGTTTATGGCTAAAACAACTGGGTAGCACCTTACCAGGAGAAATTGGCTTGTGAGGTTAATGCCTCCTAATCACTCTACATGTAGAATCTATTTAAATTACACGTCTCTGTATCATCGACATCAACATAAGAAGCCTATTTCTAAATGGTAGCTAAAAGGTTATATTAACACTACTTTTCTTTTTTCCTGTAGAGGTAATTAATACCACGAAAGGAGAAATGAGGTATAGGAATCTTTACAAGCTTTTTATATGTCAGTAGATTTATTTAATGAAGACACTGTTATTTTAGTAGAAATGTTTATGGTTAACTGAATTTGAACACTCATTTAATGCTCATTGTTTATTCTTTATAATAATACTTGAAATATTTTAAGTGGTTAATGATTTTTTACTTATTGTAGAAGTAGTGTTTCCTAGAAGGATGCTGAGGGACATATCAAGGGCAATATCTGAAGAGGAACCCATAGGAAGCTTCTCAACAGTAAAGTTAAGGAACTTGCTTTGAGAATTGTCCAGCACAAAGTAAGCTCTTGACACTGGGTTTTCAAAGAAGTCCGGAGGTTATTTTGTTAGCTTTGAGCATTTTGCCTGAGCTGATTATTGCAGACGTATACAATTAGCAGGCCAATAGCCAGGAAGTAGTCTTTAACAATATATACATGCACTGTATTTTTAATCTCAAATTATCCAGGCAAAACTTCAAAATAATTTCTCATTTCACTGAGACTATGTTAGATTTTGCTAAAATAGATACTTCTCTGAAGGAACAATTTTAGACTACTTCTTCTTCTTTTTTTTTTTTTAAAAGAATATTACTTCTTTCTTATTTTAAGCCAAGACAGTGAATCTGGAATATTAGTCTCATATAGGTATATTAGTGGAAAAAACCCAGGAGAGAACATAGACTGCCCCTACCACACATTGTAGCAGGCAGTATTGGTATTTTCGGCCAGAAAATTCTTTGTTGTGAGGTGCTCTCCTTTCCATTGTAGAATATTTTGCAGCATCCCTGGCCTCTACCCACTAGATGTCAATAGCACTCCCTAGTTGGGACGGTTAAAAATGTCTCCAGACATAGGCAAATGTCCCCTGGGGGGCTAACTTGCTCCTAGTGGACAACAACTGCATTGTAGCAAAAGACTTGCCTGAGCAATGTTTGAGTATTGATTTTTACTAAATAATTAAAATAGAATTCTTCTCACTTAAAATTTTAATGAACATGTGTTTCCTCATTTTGCTCTTCTGCAGGTTGAAGACCTACATTAAAGAGTTCTAAAACCAAACAGACAGTGTGTGTTCCTAACCTTCTCTTCCTGCTCATATTGTTCAATTATCAACGTACACTAGGGGCCTGATACAATCTGTGATGTCATTGCCTCTGTTTGGCTGAGTACTTCATGGTTATCCACATTAGATTTGGTGCTGACTCAGGCTAATAGTTAACACCGTTTCTTACCTTGGAAACTCTTCGAAAATCTTACTGAGGTTCTCTGAATAATAACAAAACTTTCTATTTGAAAATTACTTCTCCGGGCGCCTGGGTGGCTCAGTCGTTAAGCGTCTGCCTTCAGCTCAGGTCATGATCCCAGGGTCCTGGGATCGAGGCCCGCATCGGGCTCCCTGCTCGGCAGGAAGCCTGCTTCTCCCTCTCCCACTCCCCCTGCTTGTGTTCCCTCTCTTCGCTGTCTCTCTCTGTCAGATAAATAAATAAAATCTTTAAAGAAAAAAAAAAAATTACTTCTCAGAACAGCCTGGTGAGTCAAGCCAGACAAGCATCATCAATCTGTGTGCACTATATAGATTCAAGTTTCTAATCTGTGGTGTTTCCATCCACTGAAATCACTAGTACGTTCTTCAGCATCAGATTTTAAAATTAGATTGTGACACTTAGGGGCTTTTTGTCTGTGTGTCTCAACCTACTTGCCACCATCATTTCCAGTTGTAGAAATAGCCATTAAATGTTTGACTCCTGACATGGGCAAGTCTCACTGAAAGACATTGGTAAAATCTCAGTCAGAGCCTCATGATGTAGACTCTGTAGATATTCAGGCAACAGTAAACCAACTCATGAATCTAGAATAAGCACAATCCCAGGGCTAAAATGCATGCTGTCAAATTGTTCATCCTATGGATCCATTCCTAACTGACAGGTGTCAGTCAGGCAACACTCTTGAGATACTCATCATCTCTAAATCACACCAAGACAATTTTAGGGGCCTCGATTTAACATTAATTGCACAATTCTGAAATGAAATGCCTTCTGGTGAATGATATCAAGCAAAATGTGCACTGGGACAGAGCCACGAATAGGTACAGGTATTTCAAAAGATATTTTATACAGAATCTAAACCATTTCACCCTAGATGGAAGTGATCAGAAGGTATTATGTCAGTTAGCAGATAATCAACCATTAAATGGTAAACCAAATCTCATGTGGGTTCACGTGTTGTCTTTGAGGGATATAATAGGGATGCAACAGAATTGAACAAGCCTCTGCAAAGTTGATAGTGTGAAGAAGGTAAGGACAGGGTTAACGAGCTCAACACTATCCCTGTATGCATCTATCTGTTTATCTATCTGTCGATCATGATCTAATGCAGTAAATATCAGTTGCTGGCTTTCCTTAAGTGAAAACTATGTACAGAACTTAGTACTATTAACCTTGCATACTTAGTTCCCCCGAACTATTGTAATCAACGACATTCAAGTTTTAGGCTCATTCTATCTGGATTGAGCCTACGTCGTTCTAGATCAACAGTATAAAAGGAGAAATGTCGTCTGTTGATTGAGACAGTGGGTGGGATCTGGAAACTGCAGTTGCTGTTTCATCTCTGGCAGCCTGCGTGCTCGCTGTGCCACATCTTCCTTCCTTCTCCTGCACGTGCTCAGCCATGATAGGTTTCAACTGCTCTAGGTTCCTAGCTTCATCTTCAGCTCCCCTGCTGCCAGAGAAGCTTGCCTCTAACCCTGGCTCACTTGCCTACGGTTCCGCTTGTCTGCACTCTATGGGGTCGACCCTACAGGAGATTTAGTGCTCTTAGCCCTAGTTTCATAATCCCGGCGTTCTCCCTTGAACGCACTATCTTATCGGTCTGCTGCCGATGCCGCTACATGGCTCACCTGAGGCTACGTGATTTATGCGAGGGGCATCTCCTACATGCTAGAAGGTGAAATAGAATAGAAAAGTAAAGGTCGCTTGTTCTAGTAGTACCAGTAGAAGATGGGCAGGCAGGTTCCCAATTTTGCCACTGATTAGACATGTAACCTCTGATAAGTCACTTAAATGCCTCTGGTCCTCGGTTGTTTCACTTGGGAAATAATGAGTTGATCTTTTATTTATTTATTTGTTTAATTTTCTTTTTTTTTTTAATTTTTAAGTAATCTCTGCACCCAAGGTGGGGCTTGAACTCAAAACCCCGAGATCAAGAGTCACATGTTCTACTGACTGAGCCAGCCGGTTTCCCCAATGGTTGATCTTTTAGATGAATTATAGCTCTGTTGTTTTAAGAAACATAGTACTCTGCTTCAGAAAAATTTATAATTTGGTGTGTAATGCATATACATGATTTACCTAAAATACAATTTTACTGAATCTCTCAACGAATGTGGATTGGTGCCATTGAACATAAGGTAATAAAAAAGGTATGAGAGGGCATCAAGGAGGCTGGTACAGAGAACTAGGTGGAGTCAACTACAGAAGCTTCTTTTAGAAAATTTGTGTGGTGCGTGTAGAAGGCAGAGAAGGTCATGGGCTGATAGGGAGTAATAAAAGCAACATTTCACTTCAAAGACAAGTGCGTGCAAACGTGCCAATAGTGGTTCTAGGTGAATCTAGGCCAATATAACAAGAAATGGTCATAAAGTTATGGGGTAATCAGCTGTTGGAGAGTGTCAGACATTAGGTTGACTAGATAACAAAAAGTAGGATATAAAAGTTGCTATCAATTTCTGAGCAATAAATTGATAAAATCAAAAGAAAACGAGTAAAGAAGACTGGTCTCATGACCATGTGATGCAGAAGATGAGAAAGAACAGACTTTAGCCAGGGAGACGAGGCTGCTGTGTAACAGATGTAAGTCAGCTATTAGGGTTTGGTGTGATTGCGAAGGCTGCTAACACCAGCCACTCCCAGAAAGAAAACAGTTTTAATCATGGTTGATTCTGAACAGACTTTGACTTTAAAACAGGGATGTCTAATAGGAGTACAAAGTGAGCCACACATGCAACTGAAAAGTTTCTAGTAGCCACATTAAAAGAAGTAAAAAGAAACAGGTAAAATTAATTTGAGAATATATTTTATTTAACTCAATATATCCAATATATTACCATTTCAACACGTAATCGGTATGTTCCTTTGTTTTTACTGTCTTTGAAGTCAGGGATATATATCTTACACATGCAGAACATCTCGATTTGGACTAGCCACCTTTCAAGGGCTCAGTGGCCACATGTGGCTAGTGGCTACCATACTGGACAGTGCAGCTCTAGAGAATGGTGCAAGAGGTTTCTTTAAGATTCCACCAGAAGGGGCGCCTGGGTGGCTCAGTTGGTTAAGCCACTGCCTTCGGCTCAGGTCATGATCCTGGAGTCCCTGGATCGAGTCCCGCATCGGCAGGGAGTCTGCTTCTCCCTCTGACCCTCCCCCCTCTCATGTGCTCTCTCTCATTCTCTCTCTCAAATAAATAAATAAAATCTTTAAAAAAAAAAAAAGATTCCACCAGAAGTTTTTAGATCTGAAGGTCAAAGAAAATGATCGTTTTATAATTAAGTACAATTTTAATAACAACAATGGGAACAACATAAGGTTACTAAACAGTTCGTCAAGTACAAAAATTAACAACAACATAAGTGTTACTTACCACTTTTTTGCCATCATTTTATAAATGTAAGGACATTTGAATACCACAAAATTAGGGAAGATACAATGTTCAAACATAAAACAATCCTTTAAATTAAATATATTTAGTTTCATAAAAAATGATGACATTGTCTTTATTTTTCTTGTTTTGCTGCAAATAAAAGTAAAGACTTCTCCAAGACCCTATCTGTGGACCGTAATTTAGGGACTACTGATTTGGTCTAGGCTCAGAGTCTCTCTGGCAGCTCAGGTCCTTTAAAACCCTGATGGACTGACTGCTAGTGCCTTCGACTTTGAGGGCCTCAGCTATTACCCCCAAAATTTAGAGTCTTGGTCAATGAATCTAGGGACTACCTTTATAGGTCTCCCTTTTAGTATGTGCTGGAGTCCCCAACCCTATTTTAAAGGCTGCTACCTTGGCTTCTGCTTCAAGGCAAGGAGAATAATTCGTGGGTTCACGTGGCAGAGCTAATCTGCCCTTTAATGGCAGGATGCATTCCAGGGATTGGCACTTGATGAAGGGGGGCATTGTTACCTCTGTAACTCAGAGATTGTCCTGTGGGGCATCTTGGAGAAAGGTTGGGAAGTCAGGGTTTCCTTATTTCTTTAGTTCTTTCTAGGTATTCTTTTTCTTAGTCAGGGCCCTAACTTTTGGTTTGGGTATGTAATTGGATTTTTGCAATGCTGTAAAAAAAAAAAAAAAAAAAAAAAATCATCATCTGACCTATAGAGATCTTTGTAGAAAAGGCCTTTCTTAACGCAGGTTTTTTTTCTTTTTCTTTTAGAAGGTCTCTGTCAATAAACACTAGATTATATGCTGTGATAAAATGTAACCACAAAATCTCAGTTGCTCAAATCACCAGAAATTTGTTTCTCACTCTACCATGACCATCATGGGTCAGTAGGGGGCTCTAATCACTACAGTCTCTCAGGTATCAGGCTGATGGAGGTTCCATATTGACACATACATCCATGATCATCAAGGCAGGAAAAAGGTAAATGGTAAATTGCACACTGGCTTTTAAAGATTCTACCTGAAAGTGACACACATCATATCTGCTCACATTTCATTGGCCTAATTTCAAAATTGGTATGGGAAGGACAATTCAACCATGTGCCTAGAAGGAGGAGAGCAGAAATATTTTGATGAACAGCACTAACAACAACTTCATTCTGCCTTTCTGATTACCTATAAGTATAATACACTAATCTCTTTTCTAAGGGAGACATTCCAGCAGTTGAATCCAGTCACAGTATCAAGCCCACAGGTCATGGTCTCTGAATGATGTATTGTGGGTACTTCTCACATGATGTCTAGCAATGGTTTCTCTTGACTAAACATCTATGAACTAAACATCTATGAACTAAAAAGATAGTTCTAATAAACATTCTTACTGGAAAGTGGAAGGTGAGGACAAACCCTGCAGATAGTTGTGTGCAGCAATTCTGAACTCCTGCTGGGCAGATGAGATGGGGCTCCTTACCCTGAGGATGGGGAATGTCCTTTAATTAGACTGAGTCTACTCCCTGGGAGGGGCACCCCTGTCCATTGTTCACTGTGGCCCTTGGTCCGCACTCTGGAGGGTCCTTCCTTTATATTATCTGATTTTCCACATCCACACTGGACATTGAAGAATATGCCCTTCAGTGTCCAGAGTTGGGGGCTGAGCAGAATTCACAGCTTCTTTTTTGCTTTCAGAAGGTTGGGTATCACCATCTTTTTTTTTTTTTAATTTAAATTTTTTAAGCTCGGGTTGATAGTCCTTGTAGCAGTACTTCTCTCTCAAAGGTTTAGTTGTGTTATTTGATTCCAATTAATTTCATGTGTCATGGTCACCTCTATAGTTCTTTTCTCAGAAAAGTTTTGTGGACATAATTCCCTGATTTACCATACTACTTTTTTTTTTTTTTTTTTTGCCCCCATACTTTTGTATCTCTCTGTATTTAATGGCTTAATTGCAACTAACTTGTCCATTAAGTTTTGTTGGGAAAGCCACTTCCTGTGTTCTCCCTGAGCCATTTGGTCTAATTGAAAGGATTTACAGAATCACAATCTTAATTGGGTCCTGACTCTTAGAAATTTCAGTGCCCTTTCGGGCACCTGGGTGGCTGAGTCAGTTAAGTGTCTGACTTCAGCTCAGGTCATGATCTTGAGGTCCTGGGATCGAGCCCTGTGCCAAGCCCCTGCCAAGCAGGGAGTCTGCTTCTCCTTCTCCCCTCTGCCTTCCTTCTTCCCCTACCCCCCTCACCCCTTCCCTTCCCCTCTCCTTTCCTCCTCCCCCTTCTCCTCCCCCCTTCCCCTCCCCCAGCTCACTCTCTCTCTCTCTCTCAAATAAATGAATAAAATCTTATACGAAAACAATGGATCGTGGATCACCACATCAAAAACTAATGATGTATTGTATGGTGACTAACATAACATAATAAAATAAATTTAAAAAAATGAATAAAATCTTAAAAAAAAGGAGTTTCCCCTCATGTTAACAATGGATGTAGGATTTGATCCTTACTACAAGGCTGATTTTGATTGGCCTTTGTTGCTAAGAGATTTTTTTTTTTTCTTGCTAAGAGAATTTTTCAATTTTATTTTTTACTGGTTGTGGTTGGGAAGCACACAGTTCTTTCGGTCCTTCAAGTGCTGAATTTCTGGATTCTATTTCATTTCTTCTTCCTTCCTCCCTCCTTCCAACCCTCCTTTCTTTCTTTCTCTCTTTCTTTTTTGTTTCTTTCTTTTTCTTTTTTTTCTTTCCAAACTGGCCAATTCTTTGCTAAGCTCACTTGCTTTTTGTAAAATCTTGTGAGACATAGACAATGGCAACCAGCAATGGCAACAGCAGCTACTCAATTTCTAGGATCTCTTGTCCTAGGATTACAAATTCATTAGGTACACTGTCTGCTTGCTGGGTTATCATTGGTGACAATATTATCAAATGCTTTGTCACTATGTAACATGGATAACTATCCTTACAGCTTCTACAACAGTTTCTTTTCTATATGTCACTTGGCCTTTCAGCCAATGCTACATATTCTCTTTTTGTTGTTATGACAGCACACCATGTCTAGTTACCAATTTCTGAATCAGCCAGCAGATGCTAAGTTGAGCTTCAGTAAAAAACAGTTCCTATGGAAATTTATTTCTCACATTGTGATCACTCAGTGACCCAAACTGACAATAGTGTCTCTTGATACTCATTTTCACAGTTGTTGTAGGAAAAAGGGAAGGTGGCGTGCCATGAGCTGGTCCTAAACCTGACAGGTGGTGGTTTAATCAGATGAGTTTTTGTTGAATAACTAAGTTGCCAATTTCCCAGTCTGGGATAGAAGAATCTTTATTGCTTTCCACCTCTTATCAACTCGGTTATGCCCACATTTTAGCTTCTCCTATTTATGACAATCCACTTCCCATTTTTGTATTTGTCAGGACTCCCTGGAGGGCAGGTGACAGAAATCCAACTCAGTCAAGCTCATCAAGTCTCTTTATCTATTTCTACAGATCTCTTCCTCCTTTCTCATTTTTTTTTTTTTGCTTCTGCTTCTCTCTGTTTTATTACTTTAGATAGATTTTCTCTATATGTTGACATAATGGCTACTGTTAACCTCTGGTTCTTATCTTTTCAGATCCATGAATTAAGCATTGTGTCTAGGGGAACAGGGCCTTGTAATTATCTGAGACTAGATTATGAATTTATCTGGATGATTAGAAGGTGGTATAGGACAAATTATCAGAAGATGGAGAATGGGTAGGGTTGGTGGGCAGGTACACAGTCTACCACAATCCAGAACTTTCCTCCGCCAGTAAGTATAGAAGGAAATAGCACCAAGGCTGAACATGTTTAGGACATGCTCAGAGTTAGCGAGTATAAGTAAGAAGAAAATGGGGCAGGGGTTGGGGGTGAGGACTGAGAAAAAGAAAGATTGACAGAGGTAAAGACAGATGGTAAATAAATGGATCAGTAACTAATGTACATTGAATGAGAATATTGTCAGGTTTTATGAGTTGGTGTATATGAACTTATGAAGACCATGAAAAGTGACTGCTGTTATCACAATAGTCATAAATGCAAATATTAAAAAAGCAGTATATCATCATGCAATTAAGTTTATGATTTTGCTATGTGAAGACAGATCAGTTTTGTCATATTACTTTCCTTCTGGTGCGATAACACTCTTCAGGCTGTGTGACTGAAATAAGGTGTGGGAATAAGAAATCCTAGTTGTGAAAACAAAAATGTGTCTCCTAGTTCTCATTGAAACTTCTTTTAGAATTACTTAAGGTCAAATCTGAGTTCCTGGGATTTCTAATTAATGTGCCAGATAACTGGCTGTTGCCCATGTTAGCTCATCAGGAAATAGCTATAAGGAATTTCTTTGCTATTGTATCTTCCAGAAACTAATCAAACTTGGGTCTGGGAGTAAAAATCTTAATAAAGACATTTTTTTGGCAGCTCCTCATTCTTATCATGTTTATAGGTTGCTATTTGCCTTTTGAAATGTGAAGTTGGCTTTTCTCCACAACCTGTCAATCCACAAACATATCAAATAGTCATACATTGATAAGGGTCAAATATCTTACCAGATTTGCTATAGGGAAAAATTTGCTATATTTCTGGATGGAATATTGTGGGACACGGGTATGTGTCGGAACCAAGGGGAGGTGGAGAGGAGGTACGAGAGGAACAGCAGCTTCAATCATGGCACAAAGGGACAAATTATGGACTAGAGCTAAGTGGAATCCTGAAAATTCAAACTGGAAACACCAAGAATCAAATGCACTTAACAAAAGTTAAGGCATTAACAATTATTGGGTACTAACAATGAACGAAGAGGATAGGAAGGCAGGTGGGATGAGAATGAGACTCTGAGTGTGTATGGCAAATGAGCCCACCTTGTGTGCTGGACCTCTTGCCTCTGAGACTATTATTAGCCAGCAGATGGGACCCCTTAGACTGTTCCTGATAGTCATGTGTGTCTGGAATTCGATTCCTGGTGATTTCCTGGAGGAGAGAACCTTGGGAAAACAGTGATGCATTAAAGGATTAGGAAGAGGAGGGTTGGAGAGATGATGAATCTAGATGTGTTTTGTCAAATTAGTCAATTGATGGCAAACTTTATTTACTTGCGTATCTTTGATGATTGTTTTTGGATTTATCTTTTTTTTCTTTCTTTAGGATAAGTAGTATCCATTCTTTAACTTCACAATTTACTCATCTTTGTCAATTTTGCCCAAATTAACTTTATAAGGTAATTAGGATTTAGACTTTATAAGTCTCCACACCATAGTTGTAATTTATATCCTTTTGAAAGGCTGGGAGAATTGGCGTTTTTAGCATGGTTAAGATGAGTTTTTGAGCAGGGTTGTTATTAAGACCATGCTTGATTATTAAATGACACATTAAGAAAAACAATCCAAAGTTCTGAGAAGTAAACTTGTCACCTTGAAGTTATCCTTGTCACCACAGAATTCTCTTTATCTGCACTAGTCAGTGTGCAGCAGAGGAGTTAGTTTTCAGAAAACTGAACAGTGAGAGGCAGTCAACAAACACACTAATTTAAAAAAGTGCTTCAAATTAACATAAAAAATATACAGAACCTAAAGTCAATTAAAATTAAGTTCTCAGGAAAACATGTTTAATAACTTGAAGTTTCAAATCTTTAATGAATTAAAACATATTTCTTTTGGACATTAATTTACACCATAAGATTTAGGAAACTGATGTGAGGCACTAATTTATTTCAAGGGCTACTCTTATTTATTCTCTAACATAGTATGTGCATTTAATATAAGTTGATTTTTTGATTAAATGCCATTTCTTACATTATCACATAAATGGTGATAAAATAATATGTTGTACAAATTGGAAATGAAAAAAAGGTGGCTTTGTTTTAAAAGAGGTACAAATAATTGGTAGCAAACCACATCCATATAATCATGTATGACTTGGGGCGCCTGGGTGGCTCAGTCATTGAGCGTTTGCCTTCAGCTCAGGTCATGATCCCAGGGTCCTGGGATCGAGCCCTGCATCGGGCTCCCTGCTCCATGGGGAAGCCTGCTTCTCCCACTCCCACTCCCCCTGCTTGTGTTCCTGCTCTCGCTATCTCTCTCTGTCAAATAAATAAAGTCTTAAAAAAAAATCATGTATGATTTTAGAAAAATTTTACTTTAATTAAGTTGTTTTTTAAGGGTCATACAGTGTCTTTAACCTATTATTCTGAAATGAAAGATACATGTTCTTTGGAAAACTGTCTAAAAACTAAAGTAAAATTAATAGCTGTGCTTAAACTTAAAAATACAGTATAATAATGTTAGACACATTTTTGATTTGAAAGAATGGATATTTATAATATTATTTCTTACTAAAATTCTTTTAAAAAATAGTGTGAGGTCGGGGTGCCTGGGTGGCTCAGTTGCTTAGGCATCCAACTCTTGATTTCGACTCAACTCATGTTCTCAGGGTTGCGAGATCGAGCCCCATGTTGGGCTCTGACCTCAGCATGGAGCCTTCTTAAGATTCTCTCTCTCACCTTGTCCCTCTGCCCCTCCCAACCTGCTCACACGCACACACTCTATTAAAAAAAAAATTAAAAAAAATTAAAAACATTTTTAAAGAAATGTTGTGAGGTCTTGATAAATTTTAGAGTCAGAAGTATGAATGTTTTCATTTTCTTTAGTAGTAATTTAAAGTTATTTTTTGTAACACTTTTTATTTCCTATTGGGCCTCTAGGACAGCCTCTAACAGTGGTTCTCATAGTGTGGGCCTGGGAACTGGTTAGAAACACAAATTGTCCAGCTTCATCTACTGAATCAGAAATTTAGTGGTGGAACCCGCTGATCTATGGTTTAACAAGCCTTTCAGGTGATTGTGATACATACTCAAATTTGAGAACCATTGGTCTAGGTGGAGTGAGATCTTTCTTGTCTCATTCGAGACGTGAAAAAATAGTGAAGAATTTTTGTCCTCACGTATAGGTCTTTTGAATGGGTAAAACCACATTAGTATAGAATGCCCATCAGCACAGATTAGACAAAAACAATGAGAGTTCTTCTTATGGTGGCTTTTCAAGTTGGCAATTTGGAAAACAAACCACAGTAGCAATGCGGGGGGACTGCTGGGAAAAAGTATGTTTATTTAATTCCCAGAAAAATGTATTTTTGAAAGTGGTTAGAAATTATCACCTGGCTTTGGGCCAGATGCTAAAAAGAAATCAAGGTAGTCTAGAAGACCAATCAGTGACTTAAAATAAAAAAATATTTTATCTTTTTAATTGTTTATTTTGGAAAACATGTCTTAGGAATCTGTGAAGGAATTTTAAGAATGTTAAATGTTCTTTTAAATCAGTAATGTAGGGAGCAATGGGGTAGATATATATAGGAATAAGCAGCTGGTTCTACACTGCCTGCTTTTGATGGGAACAAGACAACCTCGTATTTTAAATACCACATTTGAGGTCCAGTGATTTTAGAAAGTTCTGTTATGAAGACCTAAAGCCAAGCTCTATTACTGGAACCAAACCTGGGCCTGCTGTATCTTTAATTCCAAGTGAAACACCTGCTTGTAGATCACATTGCCATTTTAAGTGCAGTGAAGCAAATGTAATTGTGAAACTCTCTTGCAGAAGGACTTTGATAGTTATAGGAATAAGGAATATTGCCAAATGCCATATTACATCCTGATGAAATATTTACTGAACTAATTTACATTAACTGATTTACTTTATTAAAAAATATACACAGTTCTTAAAGAATTTCCAAGTTAATGTATGATTTCTCCCACTGAACTAAAAGTGATTTCAACTGCATAAGTAGGCTGTGGTTACCAGCCGAACAGATTTTCTTTATTTAGAAGGAAATGATGTAAGTAATAGTTACGAATGTCTAGTGTATAAGGAGATTTGGTTTTGCTGAGTTCTGAATTTTAATTTAAATACCTACTTATGCTATTTAAAAGAGGTTTCAGAATTTTGCAGTTATAGGAAATTGTGTGACTGGGATTTATGTTCTAATCATCTAATTTGAAAAGGTAAAAATAAATAGAGGAAGACAAATACTGTTATGATATTTATATGTGGACTCTTAAAATGCTGAACTTGTAGAACTAGAGAGTAGAATAGTGGTTACTGGGGGCTGGGGGGTGGAGGAATTGGGGAGATGTTGTTTAAGGGCATCAATTTGAAACTAGATGAATAGTTCTAGAAATCAAATGTGCAGCATGGTTATTATAGTCAATAATACTGTATTATGTACTTCAAAATTTCTAAGAGACTAGATCTCGTGTGTTCTCACCACAAAAAGGAAATGATAATAATGTGACATAGAAGTGTTAGCTAAAGCTAAAATGGTAATCATATTGCAATATGTATCAAATCAACATGTGGTACACCTTAAACTGTAAAGGTGTGTAACAATGTTATATGTAAATCATGTCTCAATCAAAAAGAATAGACTGAGGTGCATTTTTTCTTGAGCTCAAGTAAGAAGTGGTTATGAGACCAGTGCAGGAAATGTTACTTTCCTTTATTTTTCTAAATAAATTTTTGGTTCTATACCCACCCCCACCTGGCTTCATTCTTCTCTTCCTTGGATGACAAGGGAATCCCGGACCCTGGATGTCCTGGGTGGTTGCCATAGTTACCATTGCTTTTTCGATATGTGACTGCAGATGTCAACAACTTTGCAGCCCTGGTGCTTGAGACAGTGATGCCATTTTCAGAGTCTGCTCCTCTATAAGACAAACATAGTAGACATTTACCCTTACTTTCTAAGCCAGGTGCGTAAGGCTCAGAACTCTGGAAGCTCTCTACTTTCTGCTTTAGAATTTTCTTCCCCTTTGAGATGTTGCTTATGAGCTGGGCACAGGTCCCAGCACTTATAAAGCCTGCCATCCTATGGACCTCCCTGTCTTGCAGAAGCCAAACCCATTGCTTGAAACTTAAGTGAAGAACTTCTTCTGGCCTAGAGTAGCCCGTTCCCCTACATTCCCTCAGGGACTCTGGAACCCTAACATTCCTGGATTGGCACAGGAATAATTTTTTTTTTTTTTAAGGGTAAGTTTCTAAAATCTAACCTCTAGGGCGCCTGGGTGGCTCAGTTGGTTAAGCGACTGCCTTCGGCTCAGGTCATGATCCTGGAGTCCCGGGATCGAGTCCCGCATCGGGCTCCCAGCTCAGCAGGGAGTCTGCTTCTCCCTCTGACCCTCCTCCCTCTCATGCTCTCTCTCTCTGTCTCATTCTCTCTCTCAAATAAATAAATAAAAATCTTTAAAAAAAAAATCTAACCTCTAATATCTCCCTCCTCCAGTCAAATTGAGACTGGGAACAGAAAGATTTGGTTATTGTTTAGGAAAAGGAAATTGGTTGAGACTCAAGGGAGTACAGAAGAAGCATGCCACACCTATGACTGAGAAGGTGTGGTGCTGAAAGCCCTGAGGGACTCACTTTCCTTTCCAACTGGATTTGCTCCAAAAGTGGGCAATGGCTGGGGCGCCTGGGTGGCTCAGTCGGTTGAGTGAACGAACGACTCTTGATTTTGGCTCAGGTCAGGATCTTAGGGTCCTGGGATTGAGCCCTGCTTTGGGTGCTGCGCTCAGTGCAGACTCTGCTTGTCCCTCTCCCTGCTCCTTCCCCCACTCTCTCTCTCTCAAATATTATGCATGCATGCATGCATAAATAAAATCTTCAAAAGCGGGCAATGGCTTCTAAGAAACACCATCGTCCTAGGGGCCCTAGCAGCATATCCTTGCTTACTGCCATACTAGCTAACCATTCACCCGGCAAACCATGACAGAGAATGAGAGTGAAAAATAGAGCGACTCAGTTCCTTTTCCTTTCAGCTCTTCCTGATTTTTCAGCAAGCCAAAGGTGGAGAGTATTGCAGAATGTGTGGTGTCAAGAGATGACATGAAAACAGTTAAGTTAGTTCTGTGCAGTGTTTCCAATGTTTCACTAAGTATTCATGTATGAGCTACAAAACATAAATCCTGTAAGTTTGGTGATTTTGCATACAAGTTAAAGGTTCTTATAGATGTGCTTAAAACCAGCATTATATGATGTAAAGGTGGATGACAAAATTCATGCTAATAATTTAAAATTTTAATTTCTCGAGGTGCTGGGGTGGTTCATTCGTTAAGCATCTGCCTTCAGCTCAGGTCATGATCCCAGGGTCCTGCGATCCAGTAGCATCCCGCTCCCTGCTCAGCGGGGAGTCTGCTTCTCCCTCTCCCTCTGCCTGCCCTTCCCCCTGCTTGTGCTCCCTCCCTCTCTTTCTCTCAAATAAATAAAATCTTTTAAAAAAATAAAATTTTAATTTCCTTTTACTTAGAACAGAGAGAAACAGAGAAACAGAGAGAGAGAGAAAGAAGCCATGGGAAAAAAGTAATGTTTTATATTTTCATACTTTTAACTATAGTTTGCTCTGCTTTTTAAAAAAGTGGAGTCCCACATTTTCATTTTGCATCTGGCCTTATACCTCGTGTAGCTGGCCTTGTGCCTGTACCAACGAAAATGATGCCCACATGTCAACTTGCCTTTTTCCTTTCTTGGCTCTTAGGAGTCCTTATACCAACGAGGACATGGCTGCCACTTCAAAAATACAGCCATCCCACTCAGTATTCCTTTGACTCTTTAAAAAATGCGTTCGTGGGTGCCTGGGTGGCTCAGTTGGTTAAGCGACTGCCTTCGGCTCAGGTCATGATCCTGGAGTCCCGGGATCGAGTACAGCATCGGGCTCCCTGCTCAGCAGGGAGTCTGCTTCTCCCTCTGACCCTCCCCCCTCTCATGCTGTCTCTCATTCTCTCTGTCTCAAATAAATAAATAAAAAATAAAATCTTTAAAAAAAAAATGCGTTCGTTTACAAGCTCTTTGATTGCAGAGACCACCTCCTACCTGCACTGTTTATTACATAGAAACTCTTTTCCTTATTGTCAGATAGATGTATTTGTTACACCTGCATCTCAGAAGCTGAATTTAATATTTTAAAATCTAACCAACTGTTGTTCTGAGCGTCTAAGGGCGGAAGTATGGAGTATGTTGCCCAGGGTGGGATCTCTTCTTGTCTTGCTAAGTTTATTTATAGCAAGTGGTAAGCAGGACTTAAATATCAAAACTAAGGATACGTGTCTACATTCAATAAGATAATTTTCTACAATTCTGAGAAAGAAGATATTTTGTTGAAAATGAATGTGTAGCATCATGTTAAAACTGTTGAAATGCCTCTTAATGTTGTTTAATGACTTTAATGTTCTTGTAACTCAAATTGCCCTCATAAAGCAGACTTCATTTTTCCTTGGTGACCATTTATAGCCTAAATGCCTTAGGACATTATATTTCACAGCATTTAGCTTATAATAAAAGCCTTTTGAGTTGTCCAGTTTGGTTGGCCTTTAGCAAATTTTGACAAGGGCTCCATTGGTTCCTATTTAGCATTATAGAAAGCATAGCTCACTTAAATAATAATTTTTATTAACAGAAAAGAAAACTGACAAATGAGTATAAATTTCAGTGATGAATCCTTTTCATTATTTTATTTAGTTATCTGTTTTATTTTTCTCCCTTTGTCCCTGCAGTCCATGATGGTACCGTGCCTGAATTGTTATTTGTAGCATTAGGAAATAAATGGGAAGATACATGTTCCCATGTTCACTTAGTCATTCATTCAAAAGATATATATGAACCACCTGAATCTAATCTATTTTTGGAACAAGAAAAGGCAAAAATCAAATGGAAAAAATGGCAGATGGTCTCTGATACCAGTGGATCAAATAATCACTCAACAATTAGATTCCTTGTGTTCCAGGTACTGGGGACTCAGGCTTCCTGCCTGCAGGAAACTTTCCTGTTACTGGTGGAGGTATACCATAAATATGTATGTGTGCTTGAGCTAAGTGGTGGAGAAGGCCTTGCTGAGAGTTGGCATTCAAGCTGTACCCTGAATGATGGGATGGGGACATTCTCATACTTGAAATCCTTCCTTCTCTTGGACCCCAGCCTGAATCTTTCTGCTTCTCTGTCTCTCTTGCTGCCAGCAACTTTTCAGACTCTATCTTGGTCATGATGCCTTTTATGTGTATGAACATGATGCCTTTTATGTGTTCTTCAGGGTGTGCTTCCTAGATGTCTTCATTTCTGAATCTAGACCTCTGGTTAAAAACCTTTTGGGGTAATGAATTTTGGAGAATCTGAAGAAAGATATAGACCCTATTCCCATGTGAAATGAACATGCTCACAGAATCTGTACATAATTTTTAGGGGATTAAAAGAACTTGCTGAAGATTACTCATGGAAACTATAGGGGTGCTCGAACCCCACACTTGAGGACCCCTCCTTTATGTGCTCTTCCTGGTTAATTTCAACCATACTGATGGCTTTAGACACACCAGGGACTCTGAAATCTGTGTCCTCAGCCCAGCTTTGGCTCTGTATAACTGACTGTCTTCCAGACATTTCCACTGCTTGTCCCTAAGTTACCTTGATTCAGTCTGTTCCACAGGCAACACACTCACCCGCCACCCCTTATTATCACCATTTTGTAACAGGCAGAAACTTAGCATGTTTGATTCTGTATTGCTTCTATCTCCTTGCTGCTGTGATCTATAGCTTAGAAACTTCTGCCTAGCCCTGCACATAGGCAAGTTACAGCTAAGATCTGTAAAAACTGCTTTTTACATGAAATCTACCTCACCTGAGGAGATAAGGAAGTATGTATAGAAATGACTATGCTGGGTTAAGATTTACCGGAACAGCATGACCACACAAAGATCAACTGACCAAGGACAAAGAAGTTACATGACCTTCCTCAGAAGTCTACAGATGTCAGTCATCTTTTGATTCCAACCCCTTCTGTTTCCCCCTTTTGCTAACATAAAAGAAGCTCAAATTTCATGCCGAGGAGAGATGGTTCTTTGGGACAATAGTCTGTCATTTTCTTGGTTTACTTGCCTTCTGAATAAAGTCACTTTCCTTGCCTCAACATCTTAATCTTGACTTATTGGCCTGTTGTGCAGCAAACAGAAAGATCTGGGGCTCAGTTACAATTCCTTCCTTGCCCTTTCACCTTCAGCTTCTTCTTACATGCTCTGTCTTGGTGAATAGTAGCACCATTCCCTGAGCTATGCATCAGCTATCCTTTCTTGTTCTTTGGAGCTGCCACAATGATTATCTTTCCCTCATTCCCAAAGCCACATCTGCTCTGTAATCCCACCCCCATTGCATTTATTTATGCCTTTTAATCTTTCCTGGATATTACTGGAGACTGGGAATGTCATAGAAATCTTGAAGAATGTGGCAAATGTTTGCAAAAGCCATTCAGAAGAATAGGCGAGTTTGCAGTCTTGGGATGGCTGAGTAGCACTGGGGGTCCAGTCAGTTCTCATTAAGAAAGAATTCTCCTCTCTTTCCCGACTTAAATTCCTCATGAAATAGCAAGGGTTGAAAAGTTATTAATGCATAATGCTTGTTTCCCCTTCTAACCTGAAGACGGTTATTGAGTTTCTCATTGCATTGTCATTGACCAGTTAACCAGTTCACAGGTTCTCTTCCTTTAATTTCCACATATTTTCATCTGTTATTTCTTTTGAATCCTTTCAATAGTTTCTTCATACATAATGTTCAATTCAGAACTGGATGTTTGGTCCTAGTACTTTAGCCAATTCAACAATTATATATATCTTTTATCCTCGAAAAATTGAAGATCTTGTGGTAGATGGGAGTTAGGGAATGTTGATTAGATTTATACATGATACTACGAGACAAAGCAATTTAAGGCAATACAATACAGAAAGTAAAAATGCTGAGAAAATATATATGGTTAAGCATCAACATATCTGGCATTGAGATGAGTAGAAAAAAAGTGAGGCCAACATAAAGTATTGACCAAGCCCTGACTATATGCATATCAATGAGTTTTGGTAGTGGGGAAATCTTAATGGGAAACTATTAGGGCAGTGCAAAGAATGGCAGCCTGAGATTTCTTTCCTGTGATTCTTCCACCTGTGCTTTCATCCTCAGCTGTGCTCCAAGAAGCCCACTTGAGGAAGGACCTGTGCTCTGATTTTTTTCCCAGGTGGAATGACATCTGTGCTTCTATCTCTCACCCCCACAGAAGTAGTTCTTATTTCATTTGTTTTGCATTTTTGTCTTCTCTGGAAGATTTTATTTAAATGCAGAGTTCCAGGAAAGAAATAGAAAGAAAATCATTGTTATGGATGATGAATAAAGTTACTTTCTACACAAAATATTTCTTTTCACTGTTTGGATTCTTCCATCAAAAATCAGAATGTTAAAATGTTATTTTATTTTAAAGATTTTATTTATTTATTTGAGAGAGAGAGAGCTCCAGCAGGGGGGAGGGACAGAGGGAGAGGGAGAAGCAGGCTCCCAGCTGAACACCCATGTGGGGCTTGATCCCAGGACTCTGGGATCATGACCTGAGCCAAAGGCAGATGCTTAACTAACTGAGCCACCCAGGAGCCCCAAAATGTTGCTTTAGATAGCATTATTTATGTTTACTATATGAATGTATGATGTGTCTGATTCGAGAGTTCTAAGATTTACAAGATTTTACTGTCTAGATCTTAAGTGAAAAATTACTTTCATTTTTCCTAGCTGTAATTTTGTAGAATCATAGGTTTTAGCAGTGAAAGAAAACCCAAGGCAATGTCTGACCACCTTCTGACTTTGGTGGGTTAGTTATAATTATTTACATTTTATAGATGTCATACCTGAGGCTCAAAAAATGAGTTGGCCAAGATGTATTATGACAATGAGTGCCAATGAAAATTAGATCTTTCGTGTAAGTGTGTATAGATTTTGCATTAAATATGGCTGAGTATTCACATCTTGAATACTTTGCTAATTAATACCAAACAAAATATGAATAAATCAGTGGATCAAGTTTTCACAATTTCAACACGGGGTAATATATTACTTAATTGCTAGATGTCATCAGTTTTTTATTTCTTTAATAAATATTTTCTTTTCTTCTTTCCTTTAATAAAAACTGGTTTTCATTTTATGGTTACTGCTCCCTTGCAGCCACCTAAAAGAAGTCTATATATTCTCTTACTTCAGGGAGACATTGGAAACACATCCTGCATCTTCCTTTATTCTAATAGCACTTGCTGATTATAATACCCCCTGAGTAAATCTTATCTCCACGCTTCTGAGATTTATCCTTTCAGCTACCCCTCTTTCTTCACCTCATTTCCTTCCCTCTCAGTTACTTCCTCTCATTCAGGGGAGACTAACCAACTAGCTAATGATCTCTTCTAAGTCTTACCATTATCCTGAGTGACTTCCAGGTCCACAGGAAAAACCCATACCATTTTCTAGAAGTTTCTTTCTTTTTTAAAGATTTTATTTATTTATTCATGAGAGACAGAGAGAGAGAGAGGCAGAGGGAGGAGCAGGCTCCCAAGGAGCAGGGAGCCCGATGCGGGACTCGATCCCAGGACCCTGGGATCATGACCTGAGCCGAAGGCAGACGCTTAACCATCTGAGCCACCCAGGCGCCCTTTCTAGAAGTTTCTTGACTTTTTCACCTCCATTGACCCTCCTTCCACTTCATCAGCCTTCTGCGGATATATCTGGGATATCACCAAGGATTGTTCCAATTTGGATCAATACCTTATGGACATGGTCCCAGTCTAGAATCTTTAATCTCATGGGAAATTCATGGCTGAGACAGCTAGCTATGTACCAAAAATTCATGTCCCCCTTCCTTAATGTAGAGTCTTGTTTTTTTTTTTTTTGGTTAGGAAGTGGCTATATAACCAAGTTATTATATTTCTTAACAGCTCTTGCATTTAGGTAGGGGCAGTAATTCTTGCCAAGGACCCTGAATGTAAGTGATATAATTCCAAGTCCAGGTGATTAAGAAGCAAATGTACTTTCTTCAGTCTGCTGGATGAATTGCATGTCCAGGGATGACCTTGGAAAGCAATGTTGAAAATATTAGGTCATCTGTTAGCCTATGTCCCTGAATGCCTGTTGGAGCAGAAGCCTTCATCTATCCTAATCATCACCACTCAAGTGAGTGTATTTTTGGATTAAGCTATTGGAATACTGGTGCTTGTTACAGCAGCCAGTAAGGCTCTGATTATTATTAATAGCTAAATATATTTTCTTGATCTTCCCCTGTCTACCTTTTTCACTTTTTTCTATAATCCATTTAGAATACCTGGCTAACACTTTCTTGCTAATCTTTAACCAGGTAAACGTTTGTCTTTAAGTCCCTCCTGCTGAGAAAACCCACGAACTTGGATCTATCTAATCATATACTATTTTGCTTATGTCTCTACTATTCTGTGCTATTGAGGGAATATCACATAACTATGTAGATTTGCACACTACAAATTCATGGTCTCCATTTTCTACTCCATTCTCTGAGTGGTTGTTTTTAAATGCTAATTTTTTCATATCAATCTCTGGCTTAAATGTCTTTGTCAAGGCAATCTTGAGAAAGAAGAACAAAGCTGGAGACATCATGCTACCTGATTCCAAATTATGCTACAAAGCTATAGTAATCAAAACAGTATGGTATTGGCATAAAAACAGACAATATAGATCAATAGAACAGAATGGGAGGGCCCCAAAATAAATCCAGGCATATATCAATTAATTTTAACAAAGTAGCCAAGAATGTACAATGGGGAAAGGACAGTCTCTTTAATAATTGGTACTGAGAAGACTGGAAAGCCACATGCAAAAGAATAAAACTGGACTACTATCTTACACCATACACAAAAATTAACTCAAAATAGATTAAAGACTTGAAACTAAGACATGAAATCATAAAAAGTCCGAGAAGAAAACATAAGTGAGGTAAGCTCCTTGACATCAGTCTTAGCAATGATTTTTTGGATTTGCCACCAAAAACAAAGGCAACAAAAGTAAAAATAAATAAGGGGGACTAAAGTAAACCAAAAACTTCTGCACAGCAAAGAAAACCAACAACAAAATGAAAAGGCAACCTACCAAATACAGAAAATATTTGTAAATCATATATCTGATAAGGGGTTAATATCCAAAATATATCAAGAACTCATACAATTCAATAGCAAGAAAAAACAAAAACAAAAACAAAAAACAAAAAAACAAAACACAAAAAACCAATTAAAAAATGAGCAGAATATCTGAATAGACATTTTTCCAAAGAAGATATGCACATGGCCAATAGGTACATGAAATGATAAAACATTATAAATCATCAGGGAATGCAAATCAAAACTGCAATGTGATATCACCTCATATCTGTTAGAATGGCTGTCATCAAGGAGACAAGAGATAAAAAGTGTTAGTGAGGGTGTGGAGAAAATAAAACCTTTGTGCACTGTGGTGGGAATGTAAATTGGTGCAGCCACTAGGGAAAACAGTATGGAGTGTCCTCAAAAATTAAAAACAGAACTACCATATAATCCAGCAATACATATGCACCCCCATGTTCATTGCAACATTATTTATAATAGCCAAGAGCTATTATAAATAGCAGCCTAAGTGTCCATTGATGGATGAGTGGATAAAGAAATTGTACATATGTATATGTATACACACACACACACGCATATATATATTTGGAATATTATAATATCATAAAAAAAGAAAGAAATTTTGCCATTTGTAACAACATGGTTGGATCTTGAGTACATTATGTTAAGTGAAAGACATCAAACAGAGAAAGGCAGAAACTGCATGATCTCACTTACATGTGCAATCTGAACACACACACATACACACAGACACACAAAAGGAACTCATAGATACAGAGGATAGATTGGTAGTTGCCAGAGGTAGGAGTTCAGGGTGGGTAAGATAGGTGGAGTGGTCAAAAGGTATCACTTCCATTTGTGAAATAAATGAGTCATGGGAATGTACATAGAGCATACTAACTATAGATTATAATCCTGTATTGCATATTTGAAAGTTATGAAGAGAACATATCTTAAAGGTTCTCATCTCAAGAAAAAAAAATTTGTAACTGTGTATGGTGATGGATATTAATTAGACTTATTGTGGTGATTATTTCACAATACATGCAAATATCAAATTATTATGTTGTATATCTAAAGCTAATATAAGTTATGTGTCAATTATATTTCAATAAAAATATTTAATGGTTCTTCATTGCTTTAAGAATAAAATAATAGTAGATGTCTACACACTGATATTGTAAGGGTAAATAAATGCAATTATGCATTTTTCTTGATCATTGGTAAACATTGTTCCATAGATTGATAACAACAAAACCATTGATCTAACTTTTTTTAAAGATTTTATTTATTTATTTATTAGAGAGAGAGAGGGAGAGAGAGAACATGTGTGTGCAAATTTGGGGAGGGGCAGAGGGAGAGGGAGAGGCAGAGAATCTCTAGAAGACTCTGTGCTAAGCATGGAGCCTGATGCAAGGCTCAAGATCACTACCCCAAGATCTTGACCTGAGCTGAAACCAAGAGTCCTATGATTAACTGACTGAGCCACCTAGTCGCCCCACCATTAGTCTAACTTTTTATTATCTTAATCGGGTTTGGCTCTTTTTCAGAAATCATTTATGTTTCAATGAAATTTTTGAGTCATTCTCTCTCTTGCTGAGAGTGGAGTGGTAAAATCTGTAACTATGATTCTGGAATTGTCCATTGCTCCATTAATGCTATTTTTTTTCATATATTCTAAAACTGTTATTAGGTGCATACACATTTATGATTGTTATATCTTTCTGATATTTTGGTCCTTTTATCATAATAAAATGTCCCTCATTATCTCTGATAATACTGTTTGTCTTGGAGTCTAATTTATCTGATATTAATGCAGACACTCTAGTCTTTCTCATGCTTACAGGTGGCATGGAGTATTTTCCCCAACTATTTAATTTCCATCTATTTGCATATGTATATTTAAAGTACATCTCTTTAAAGTAACATATATTTGGGCCTTTTAAAAATTTATTCTGATAATCTGTCTTATAATAGAGGGTGTTTAGTCCGATAACATTTTTTTTAAAAAGATTTTATTTATTTATTTGAGAGGGCGAGAGAGAGAGAGAGAGAGAGCACCAGCAGGGGGAGGGGCAGAGGGAGAGGGAGAAGCAGCCTCCCTGCTGAGCAGGGAGTTAGACCGGGGCTCAATCCCAGGACCCTGGGATCATGACCTGAGCTGAAGGCAGATGCTTAACTGACTGATGCCCCTCTGATAACATTTAATACAATTATTGATATGATTACATTTAGGTCTATCATTTTACTATTTGTTTTCTGCTTGTTCCTTTTTTTGGTTGTTGTTGTTCCTCTGTTCCTCCTTTCTTCCTTTCTTTTAGATTAATTGGATATATTTTTTGGAATTCCGTTTTTGTTTACATGTTTGGTTTTTAGTTATACTTTTTTTTTTTTTAAGAGAGAGAGTGAGTGAGTGACAGTGTGTATGAGCAGGTGGGTGGGAGGGGCAGACGGAGAGAGGCAGAGAGAATGGTAAGGAGGCTCCACAATCAGCACAGAGCCCAATGTGGGGCTAGATCTCACAACCTTGAGATCATGACCTGAGCCAAAATCCAGAGTCGGTTGCTTAACCAACTGAGCTACCCAGGCACCGCTAGTTATACTTTTTTGCGTTAGTTTTAGTGGTAGCTCTTGGGATTACAATATACATCCTTAACTTCCACAGTCTACTTAAAGTTCATATTGTATGACTTCATGTAAAATCGAAGCACTTTATAACTCTGTAAGTCCAATCTGAATACCAGGAGTCATCTCACAGTTAGCTAAGTAGCAGAGAGTTTAAAAGCTGTGAACATAAACTAAGCCAAAGACCAAATGGCACCAGCTCTTCCAAATACGTTATTATGGTGGGTGGTGGGATGGTGGTGGTGTGTGTGTGTGTTTGTAGTTACAAGCAAGAAGACCAGACAATACTATTGGCAACAAAAATGGTATTCTCGCTGGATTTGTCTCCAGCACCATGTAGTGTTCTTTACAGCACGTAAGATGATGAGATATAAATTCTATTTAATAATCAAAATTTATTCTTCTGGGTTTTATTACATGATTGATTATGACATTTGAAAATCAGCACATACCATTTACTTTGGTAGAGCTATGCAAGTACTGATGCTCTGGCTCCCAGTATGCTATGATTATATTTTCTTTTTAGGTATCTTTTGGGTTTTTTTCCTGAAGATTTTACTTAATGTTTCTGATTTGTTGCATTGACTGTCTTTGTTACATTCTGAAGTTCTTAGTAACTTCTCAAAAATCATAATAAGTCTACAAATATTTTTCTCAGACAGCTTCTTCCTGGAAACCTGTGTCTTCTTGCTTCAAGGTTTTTAGTGAGTTTATATCTATTTTATTCTTTATAATATAATAATTTTAAGCAGTCTTGTTAAGGAGCAAAGATAAATACTTGTAGTTACTCCTCCATTTTAACCTTTATTACTCCTTGACATTTACTGTAGCAGGAAGATGCTTGCTAGAACTAAATTCTAAGCTGGCTTCTTTTTGGATTTTTTAGTCTTCTTAAACTTTGGATGTATGAAATGGAAGTCATTTTCTACCCAACCCATATTTCAATTTGCACTTCTTTAAAAATGTAAATGTTTGAAATCATATGATAATTGTCTTTTTCTGATTGACTTATTTCACTTAGCATAATCCCCTCCATTTCCATCCACATTGTTGCAAATGGCGAAATTTAATTTTTTTGATGGCTGAGTAATATTCCATTGTGTGTGTGTGTGTGTATACCACATCTTCTTTATCCATTCATCTGTCTATGAACATTTGAGCTGTTTCCATAGTTTGGCTATTGTGGACATTTGCAATGACGTGGATGGAACTAGAGGGGATTATGCTAAGTGAAATAAGTCAATCAGAGAAAGACATGTATTATATGATCTCACTCATATGTGGATTTAAGAAACAAAACGGAGGATCAGAGGGGAAGGAGGGAAAACTAAAATAAGATGAAATCAGAGAGGGAGACAAACCATAAGAGACTCTAAATCATAGGAAACAAACTGAGGATTGCTGGAGGAGAGATGGGTGAGGGGTATGGGGTTACTGGGTGATGGGCATGAAGGAGGGCACGTGATGGAATGAGCACTGGGTGTTTTATACAACTGATGAATCACTGAACTTTACCTATGAAACTAATAAATACACTATACATTAAATGAATTTAAATAAAAACAAACCAACAACAACAACAACAAAAAACCCCAAATACTCTCAGACATTAAAGTTATTTGCAATTAAAAAAACAGAAATGTTTCTGAGTGGGTTAAATCTTCCTCTTTCTTAAGGTGTTCTCTTAGGCCTTATTCACATCTTATTTTTACTCTAAGGGAAATTTCATCATATCTTAGTTTCAGTTACCATCCATTTGCCAGTAAGTCCTGAATCAGTATCTCCAGCTAATACTTCTTTTAAGTTTTTTTTTTTTTCCCTAGTGGCAGTCTCAGAGACATCCCAGCATCAGAATGTACACAGCATGTCACAGCCACATCACCATCTTTCCTCCCGGATGTGTTTCTCCTCATGTGGTCCTAGCCTTGTCAAGTAGAAACATCATTTATTTGCTCAAGCCAGATGTCTGGGAGTCACTGTTGGCTCCTTTTGTTTCTTTACTCACCTGGATCTCACCAATCACTAATTGCTGTCAGATCTATCCCATAAACCTTTCTCAAACTTATTCCATTTTTTAATCTCTGCTGCCACCACTTTAACTGATACCACCATCTGAATGATGCCAATAACTTCCCAACTAGTTTCTTTGGTTCTCTTTACCTTTGTCTGGGCACACCCCCCCCCCTCCATTTGCTCTGACTAAACTGCTATTCATCTATTGGGTAGTTTTCCCTTAGGAAGGTGGGGAAAAAAAACCCATATATGAGGTTAGATGTTCTTGCTAAGTATTTTGCACATCACATCAAGCTTTTCTTATCTGTAACAGTATCTTGCTTTGTAGTATAATTTTCCTCTGCTGACCTTTTCTGTTGATAATGAAAATTGTACCTATCTTACTCAACATTGTGTCCCTGATTCCTAGTATAACATCTGGAATATAGCAGAGGCTAAATACATATTTTGTGTGTTGAATAAATGAAACTTGTGTTTGGTATTCCTCTGGAAGCTCTTTTCCCATTGTAATCTTTTTAGTGTTTGAATATCAAATTAGGTTGATCATGTATCAAGAGACAGGTCTTCCGGTGCCTGGGTGGCTCAGTCCGTTAAGCGTCTGCCTTCCGCTCAGGTCATGATCCCAGCCTCCTGGGATCGAGTCCCGCATTGGGCTCCCTGCTCAGTGGAGAGCCTGCTTCTCTCTCTTCCTCTGCTACTCCCCCTGCTTGTGCTGTCTTGCTCTCTGTCAAATAAACAAATAAAATATTAAAAAAGGGAGAGAGAGAGACAGGTCTTGACTAATGTCTCACCTAGTTATTAAGTACCTGTTATCGGGGAACCAGGGTGGTTCAGTTGTTAAGCGTCTGCCTTTGGCTCGGGTCATGATCCCAGGGTCCTGGGATCGAGCTCCCCATCTGGCTCCCTGCTTGTCGGGAAGCCTGCTTCTCTCTCTCCCACTCCCCCAGCTTGTGTTCCCTCTCTTGCTCTCTCTCTCTTTGTCAAATAAATAAATAAAATCTTTAAAAAAAATACCCGTTATCTTAGGAATATGACAGGGATGTCAACTATCACAACTCTTGTTCAACATAGTACTAGAAGTCCTAGCCTCAGCAATCAGACAATAAGAAGAAATAAAAGTCATCTGAACTGGTAAAGAAGAAGTCAAACTCTCACTCTTTGCAAATGATATGATACTTTATGTGGAAAACCCAAAAGACTCCACCCCAAAATTGCTAGAACTTATTCAGGAATTCAGCAAAGTAGCAGGATATAAAACCAATGTACAGAAATCAGTTGCATTTCTACACACTAACAATGAGACAGAAGAAAGAGAAATTAAGGAGTCGATCCCATTTACAATTGCACCAAAAACCATAAGATACCTAGGAATAAACCTAACCAAAGAGGCAAAGGATCTGTACTCAGAAAACTATAGAATACTCATGAAAGAAATT
>NC_138370.1:58556676-58594060 GCF_054177405.1 Leptonychotes weddellii
CACATCTTCTTTATCCATTCATCTGTCGATGGACATCTTGGCTCTTTCCACAGTTTGGCTATTGTGGACATTGCTGCTATAAACATCGGGGTGCATGTACCCTTTCAGATCCCGACTTTTGTATCTTTGGGGTAAATACCCAGTAGTGCAATTGCTGGATCGTCTGGCAGCTCTATTTTCAACTTTTTGAGGAACCTCCATACTGTTTTCCAGAGTGGCTGCACCAGCTTGCATTCCCACCAACAGTGTAGGAGGGTTCCCCTTTCTCCGCATCCCCGCCAACATCTGTCGTTTCCTGCCTTGTTAATTTTAGCCATTCTGACTGGTGTGAGGTGGGAGATACAAGGAATTCTTTTTTTTTTTTTTTTTTTGATACAAGGAATTCTTAATAAAGGTCACACATTTTATTAAATCATGGTGTTTTTATATAGCATTAAATGTCCTAGCATAATGGATGCCTTAGGAGTTTGATAATGTTTAGTTCAAAAGTCTTCAATGCATCAGCTTAAATTTTTGTAGTGATCTTTGAAATGTCTGTGTACAGTTATAGTTTCTATGATTTAAATGCCTAGAAATCTTTACTATAATTGCAAATATTTTAGTTATAAAACCATGTTTCATTCATTTCAAGCCTTTTTGACCATTCTGTGGAAAGTTCTAATTTTAAGGAAAGTTATAGATCATAAAGTCACAGTGTGTAAAACTTTCATTGCCAGCCCTTTGTGAATTTTTCATTTAATCTGGGGAACTTTAGTTCTAATCAACCTGGACTAAAGTACGTTTCCTTAGGCTGTGCTGAACTCAAGGCAATAGAACAGTTGCAGAATGTTTCTAAGAGTTGCTTTCCAATGTTTTGATGATCTGTGATCTGCACATACCGTGTATACTAGCAAAGACTGCAAGTATGATTTGCTCTGCTATTTTCATGAATAAAATTTATTGAATTACTGTTGCCGGGTACTGTGCTAAATACTTTACACAAATTATTGACTCTGATTCCTCATTTTATTGATAAGAAGACTAAATCTTGGTGAGATTAAGTAACATGCCTAGCCCCACCTAACTGGCAAGTGACTGATCAGGGTACCCCCAAAGCCTGTATTCTTCCCTACTGTGCTATTTCACCTCCGTAAAAGATGAATGAAAAATAGCTACTCAATTTGACTCAATTTGGTAAAATATTGTTCAGTAATACTTCTGGTTCTGCTCCTGCAGACTCAAAGTTAGGTCTAGAAAGGCTCAGAGGTTTCTTGGCACATGATACCACTTAACAGAATTTTTCAGTTAGCTTGCAGAGCATCACGGAGCCAGTCTCAAACGCCTCTGATTTGTGTGCTTGAAATTCCAATCCCTTGGGAAAGGGCCGAGGATGTTTAAAATTGGAAGAAGCTTCGGTAGGCTGTCCCTCCATGACCTCCTTTTCTGCCTCAATCACAATGCATATCTGAGTCCGGGGAGAGCAAGATAGAGACCATTTATTTCATAGCAACAATGGTATGTTGCTGGGTATTTTGTGTGTGTGTGTGTGTGTGTGTGTGTGTGTATGTGTGTGGTGAAAGTCTCTAATTTTATTTTATTTTTATTTATTTATCTTTTAAAGGTTTTATTTATTTATTTATTTTTTAAAGATTTTATTTATTTGACAGAGAGAGACATAGCGAGAGAGGGAACACAAACAGGGGGAGTGGGAGAGGGAGACGCCCGCTTCCTGCGCAGCAGGGAGCCCGATGCGGGGCTCGATCCCAGGACCCTGGCTGGGACCATGACCTGAGCCGAAGGCAGACGCTTAACAACTGAGCCACCCAGGTGCCCCAAAGATTTTATTTATTTATTTGACGGAGAGAGAGTGAGAGAGAGAGCACAGAAGGGGGAGCAGCAGAAGCAGACTCCCTGCTGAGCAGGGAACCTGTTGCAGGACTCGATCCCAGGACCCTGGGATCATGACCTGAGCCGAAGACAGATGCTTAACTGACTGAGCCACCAGGTGCCCCATGATTTTTTTTTTTTTTTTTAATATATAAGGCTGAGCTAAGAAACCAATTAGGCAAATAAACTGATAAACTATTTGCAAAATACAGCAAATATTTTCTGAAAAACAAAATAAACCAACACAAGGGCTAGAACAAATGACTGTATATACTGCTTCTCCAATTTTTTTTTTTTTTTTTACCTCTATAAATCGGTGCTATGCCCAAACAGAAGAAAGAGAGAAACGGAAGGAGGCAAGAAGCAGCGCATGGGCTCTTGTAGCACATCTTGTCTCCAGATCAACATAATAGCCTGGGTGTGTGGTAAGCAGCTGTGAGAAAGATAGGTGAGTTCCCACCCTGCAGGAGTTATTTCCTTGGGACAGGGAATGGACAGCAACTCCTGCTGCTGGCAGTGAGGGGGGCACTTAATTTCAGAGAATCCAAGTGCAATGAATAATTAGTATAAAACCTATGAAAACTAGACCAGAATATATTTCTACATGTAAGTATGTGGAATAAATTAGAGCATCAATTTATAGGGGAATGACTAAGCTCTAGATCAGATCAGCTGTAATAATTGAATTTGCTCTTGGATCGACTACGATAATAATTACCAGATTAATTTTCCAAGCCAGGTACACCGATTGAGTGTAATGAATGCTCCCTCTGCACTCAGAATGTACGGAGGTGATGAAGGCAGGGTCTCACTATCCTAACCACCTGTTATAAACAAGGCCTTTAAGGACCTGAAGAGACATTTTTCCAAAGAAGATGTACAAATGACCAACAGGCACATGAAAAGATGCTCAGCATCAGGAATCATCAGGGAAAGGCCAATCAAAACCACACTGGGGTATCATCTCCTGCCCTTAGGGTGGTTATTATCAAACAGACAAGAGGTAAATGCTGGTGAGGATGTGGAGAAAAGGGAGAGTCGTGCACTGCTGGTGGGGATGCAAACTGGTACAGCCACTCTGGAGAACAGTATGGAAGTTCCTCAAGAAATTGCACTTCTGCAAATATATCCAAGGCAGTGAAATCATTATTTTGAAGAGATATCTGTACTCCCAAGCTCATTATTCACAATAGCCAAGGTAGGGGAACAGCTGAAGTGTCTGTCAGTGGACACTTAAGAATTTTTTTTCTTCCGCCACCTTTTTTTTTATTGTGTTGAAACATACGTAAAATAGAATTTACCATCTTAACCATTTTTAAGCGTACACTTTGTAGGCATTTAATACATTCACTTTGTTATACAGCCATTATTACCATCCATCTTCGTAACTCATTTCATTTTGTGACACTGAAAGTTTATACCTATTAAACAATAACTTCCCATTCTCCCCTCCACCCAGCTCCAGGTGAACACTATGATGCTTTCTGTCTCTATAATTTTGACTACTCTAAGTACCTCATACAGGAGGAATGACAGAGTATCTGGCTTTTTCCCTCAGTATAATGTGCTCAGTGTTCATCCTGTTGCACCATTTGCAGTGTTTCCTTCCTTTTTAAGGCTGAATAATATTTCGTTGAATGTACATACCACATTTTGCTTATCCACTCATTGGTTGATGGACACTTGCATGCTTCCGTGTTTTAGCTATTATGAATAATGCTGCTATAAATGTGGCATACAAATAACTCTTTGAGATCTTGCTTTTAATTCTTTTGGGTATATATCCAGGGGAATTGCTAAATCATACGACGGTTCTATTTTTTTTTTAAAGATTTTATTTATTTATTTGAGAGAGAGAATGAGATAGAGACAGAGAGCATGAGAGAGGGGAGGGTCAGAGGGAGAAGCAGACTCCCTGCCGAGCAGGGAGCCCGACGCGGGACTCGATCCAGGGACTCCAGGATCATGACCTGAGCCGAAGGCAGTCGCTTAACCAACTGAGCAACCTAGGCGCCCGACAGTTCTATTTTTAATATTTTGAGGAACCTCCATACTGTTTTGCAGTGGCTATACCATTTTACATTCCCACCTAACACTTGTTGCTAACACTTGTTTTTTGTTTTCTCGAAAGTAGCCATCCTAATGGATGTGAGGTGATATCTCATTGTAGTTTTGATTTGCATTTCCCTTAAGTACAGCATCTTTTCATAAGCTTATTGGTCATTCGTATGTCTTCTTTGGAGAAATGTCTATTCAAGTCTTTGTCCATTTTTGAATCAAGTTGTTTGTTGTGTTTTAGGAGTTCTCTATATATTCTGGGTATTAATCCCTTATCAGATATATGACTTGAAAATATCTTCTTCCATTTGTGGGTTGCCTTTTCACTCTGTGAATAGTGTCTATTGATGGATAAGGAAGATGTGCTATGAATATACAATGGAGTATTATTCAGCCTTAAGAAAGAACGAAATCTTGTCATTTGTTACAACATGAATGAATCTGGAGGGGATTAGGCTAAGTGAAATAAGCCAGATAGAGAAAGACAAATACTGTATGATATTACTCATATGTGGAATCTAAAAAAACAAAAAGTTGAACCCATAGAAACAGAGACTAGAAAAACCATTGTCAGGGGCTGGGGGCCGGGGGATGGAGGAAATACGGAGACATTGGTAAAGGGTATAAATTTTCAGTTATAACATCAATAAGGTCTGAGGATCTAATGTATAACATGGTGACTATGTTAATAGTACTGAATCGTATAGTTGAAATTTGTTAAGAGAGTAAAACTTAAATATTTTCACCAAAAAAAGAAAAAAAAATATATGAGGTGATGGATGTATTAATTAATTCCATGTGTTAGTCCTTTCTCAATGTATACATATATCAAATCATCAGAGTGTACACTTTAAATATTATATAATAGTATTTGTCAATTATACCTCAGTAAAGCTGAAAAAAAGAAGAGTAGCCTCTTGGAATATTTGTAAAAAAATATAAAAATAAAAACCAAAAAACCCAAGGCTTATAGGGGTTATTGTAGTACATTATTATAGTGCTGGACGTGGAGGTAGAATGGAGAGTTTTGTATATCCCCTTGGTATATGAAAAGGTTGAATTATTCCATCAGCCAATTACTGAGCACCTATTACCTGTGCTTTGCTACAATGGAAGGGATTCAAGACCATGCTACCTGATCACAAAGCCCAAAAAGAAAAGGAAAAGAAGAAACAGGGTGTCAAAGATAAACTTTACCAAACTGGTCTTAAGCCTTGGTTAGGAAGAAATCACTTATGCGAACTAAAAATCACTGGGGCCTCCTTTGCCCTAGTGTCATAGCTTGTCTCCACCTAAAAGGCCACGATGGTGTGAGAGATAAGTCACTAATGACAGTTTTAAAATAAATTTAAATTAATATGCTACTCCTCTCATTTGAAATCTGACTATAAATGGAAGCTTATAGGAGCTAAAAAGACTATTCATGGCAGGTCCTTTGCTGGCCCTAACCATCCCTCTCTACTACTTAGGAAGGGTTCCTCTTCTTCAACACAGGTTACTACCATCATATGATTTTGTTAAAACCAGACACTGTACGGCCAGTCAGCAGGAAATGATCATACTACATATACAAATATGCAACATCTTTGGTGTGCATCTCTCCTCTCCCCTGAGTTATGTAATGGCATAACCTATGACCTTGATTCAGGGCACCATGGGCATGTATATTAGTTAAACGTTTCCTCTGATAAAAGTGAATATTTATGAAGTGCTAGCTTCATCTGACATTTACGTGTAAAGTGCTCAGAACAGCACCTAGAACACGGTAAGCGGTGGCGATATCAGAGATGTTTATGCTATTAATCCACTTGAGCCACACAAAAAAATTCTACAGGATAGATACTCTAGGTTTTTTCACTAAAATGCAACACACGTGTTCCTAAAAAACACATTCTGCAAACGTTTGCACTAAGCCAGCAGGGTTCATAGTGAATATAAGGTTAAAAGGAGACCATTCAAAACAAAGAAAACTTTCTAAGCTCAGCATTGATAGAGTTAATTAAAACAGCACATTTTTAAAAACATGATAAATGCCTGATAAGTAAAATGGGAGTTTATGTGTAGTTTTTCCGGATCAACAATGTAGAAAAAAGTGCTATAGAAAATACGAGACTTTAACTTTCTAAAAATGTGGGGTTTGCTGGACTGATGAGGATGTAAGAAAGAACAGACACTCCTTACAGACATGATATGCGCCAGTCAGGAAGCACCATGCAGATAATCATTGCCAGGCAGATTATGTGCCAAATCAAGTCACACTTCCTCAACAGTAAGAGGGAGCCCAGTTTGCACCCCTCACAGCCCTGCATCCCCCCATAGCTCACTGCATCAGGGTCTTCACACACTTTGCATTCAGCTGCGGATACTTAGTGAGGCGAAACACAAACCACATAGAGAAAAATCTCATGTGAACCAGCACATTACTGCATTATATCCACAGCATTCTCTCATTTACCAGTCATGACTGAGTCAACTCACATTACAGACACATGCTGTAGCAGAGCAAAGGTATCGTCTTCGCTTTACCAATGAGAAAACTGAGGGACCAGAGGGCAGGTGGGTGGGGGATGGGTGAAATAGGTGATGGGGATTCAGGAGGGCACTTGTTGTGATGAGCACCGGGTGTGGTATGGAAGTGTTGAATCACTGTATCGTACCCCTGAAACTAATACCACACTGTATGTTAACTCACTGGAATTAAAAAAACTTAAAAACTAAAAAGTATTTAGTATTTAGAGCCCTCCCTACTCCAAAAAAAGAAAAAAAAAAAAAAAGAAGAAGAAGAAGAAGAAGCAAGGCTGGGAAACTCTCCTAAGGTTAACAACCAGTAAGTGCTGAAATCACGGTTTGGACCTCAATGCTTAATCACTTGACTGCACTGTGTCTTTCAGATTTCATAAATGATTTCAAGAGTGAAACCTTCCATTGTATCAAAGCACACATAATAGGTGCTCAGTAGATAGTGACTGGCTGACTGAATGATTCAACTTTTCCGTATACCGAAGGGATATATACTATTTTCCATTCTACCTCCACGTCCAGCCCTATAATAAGGTAGAACAGTAACTCTGACTGCAGTTTCAGACTCTAATTCCTGCAGTTTTCAGTCCAATGGTGATTCAGATGTCAGCTGTCCCCTCATTGCCTTCTGTGAACTCCCCTCACAAAAGAATGTGCTTCAGAAAAAAACATTAGTGAGCTATATAGAACTTGCTGGTTACCTCACAGGTGATTTGGAGGAGAGAGGTAATACTGCATATGTCTATAAGTAAAAAACTTGAGGTACTCCTTAAGTACTTTTCTTTAACGTCCTTTTCTTTGCCACAAGACCATCAAGTGCACTTTGCTCACTTCCCTGATTTATTGCCTAAATGTATAACTTTATTTTCCTTCCTTCCAGATTTTTTCTGGACTTTCAAATGTGATTTTAGTAGGGAAGCAATCTATCTTCTTCCTCAGTTCCTACTTGTTCACTTACATACTCATATGGGAGCCCAGCAAAATAGAATCATCTAGCTACCAAGATGTAAACTCTCTGCCACTTGGTGTTATAGTAACTGAGTTTTTTTTTTTTTTAATTGCATACTTATTTGTCATATGTAATTCACAATGTGGGGCAAAATACCAATAGATTTAACTATCCCTCCGAATATTTACCTTTAAGCAAATTCATAATCAACAAAGCATACTAATGAAATGATGTTTACTTGGTGTAGGGCAGATTGAGTGTGTGTGTGTGTGTGTGTGTGTGCGCGCGTGTGGTCCTTTACTCTTTCTTGGTCTCTTCTTAGTCAACCACTCTAAGCCATCTATTATGATAAGGGTCATGCGACTGGTTTGTGGGCTGAATTTGTAAAGAAAAATGCTAATTCTGGCAGAGGCTCTGAGTAAGAAAAGGGAATCAAGGTTGGCTCCAGTGACCCTTGTACCCTTTATGGGCCATCATTTCCTGCCCAGTGTTTTCTCTCCTTATTCACAGCAGGGATTTTCCAAGATGCTTCAGTGCACAGCTACCCACAAACAATCACACATCTTAATGTTCTCTCTCGGTGTACCATTTCAGTCTTAGGGTGATTTTAAGAATGTGTTCCCAGATAACTTGGCACACAGCTGCATCAGCTGATTAGCTGCAGAATGTTCCATCTATTGTCTCGGGCAGGTTTCACAATTTGCCTTGTGGGTGACTGAATCATACATGTAAGGATCATTATGACTATCTTGGCCGTGCCACATCAAGGCCTTTTCGGTCACCTGAACTTGTATTCTAAGAAAGAGAAAATTGTAAAGTTTTAGCTTTTAATTGGTGATGTTTTAAATGAAAGCTAAGTGTTGCTATGACTGAGGTCAAAGAGGTTGCTGCCTGTGTTCTTCTCTAGGATTTTAATGGTTTCCTGTCTCACACTTAGGTCTTTCACCCATTTTGAATTTATTTTGTGATGGTGTAAGAAAGTGGTCCAATTTCATTCTTCTGCATGTGACTGTTCAGTTTTCCCAACACCATTTGTCTAAGAGACTTTTTTCCATTGGATATTCTTTCCTGCTTTGTCAAAAACTAATCAACCATATAGTTGTGGGTCCATTTCTGCATTTTCTATTCTGTTCCATTGATCTATGTATCTATTTTTGTGCCAGTCCCATATAGTTTTGATTACTTCAGCTTTGTAATGTAACTTGAAGTCTGGAATTGTGATGCTTCCAGCTTTTCTTTTCCTTTTCAAGATTGCTCTGGCTATTCGGGGTCTTTTGTGGTTCCATACAAATTTTAGGATTGTTTGTTCTAGCTCTGTGAAAAATGCTGTTGGTATTTTGATAAGGATTATATTAAATGTGTAGGTTGCTTTGGGTACTTAGATTGTCCATTTCTTCTTGTGTGAGTTTTGGCAGATTTTGTCTTTTAAGGAATCGGTCCATTTCATCTAGGTTATCAAATTTATGTGCATAGAGTTGTTCATAGTATTCCTTTATTATCCATTTAGTAAAGGATAATTATCCACTTTTATAAAGGGATCTGTAGTGTTGTCCTCTCTTTCATTTCTGATATTAGCAATCTGTATCTGCTTTTTTTTTTTTTTTTGGTTAGCCTGGCTAGAGGTCTATTAATTTTATTGATATTTTCAACCAGCTTTTGATTTTGTTGCTTTCCCTATTGATTTTCTATTTTCAGGTTCATTGACTTCTGCTCTAATTTTTTTATTTTTTCTAGTTACTTTGGATCTAATTTGCTCATTTTTTTCTGTTTTCCTTAGGTAGGAGCTTAGATGATTGATTTTAGAGCATTCTTCTTTGCTAATATATACACTCAATGCTATAAATTTCCTTCTAAGTACTACTTTAACAGCATCCCACACATTTTGATAAGTTGTATTTTCATTTTAATTTAGTTTAAGTTATTTTAAAATCTTCCTTGAGATTTCTTCTCTGACGCATGTGTTAATATGAAAGTGTGTTGCTTAATCTCCACGTATTTGGGGATTTTCCAGCTATCTGTTTGTTATTGATTTTTAGGTTAATTCCATTGTGGTCTGAAAGCAGACATTGTATGCTTTTCAGTTTTGGAAATTTCTTTCTTTTTTTAAAAAAAATTTATTTATTTATTTGACAGAGAGAGACACAGCGAGTGAGGGAACACAAGCAAGGGGAGTAGGAGAGGGAGAAGCAGGCTTTCTGCAGAGCAGGGAACCGGATGTGGGACTCGATCCCAGGACCCTGGGATCATGACCTGAGCCGAAGGCAGACGCTTAACGACTGAGCCACGTAGGCGTCCCAGTTTTGGAAATTTCTACTGAGATATCCTCAGGTGCAGAGATAATCTCCTCAGCCAAGTATAATCTACTCATCAGCCCAATCAAAGGCATTGTTCATTTCTGTTAGAGTGCTTTTGATCTCTAGCATTCCCTTTGTAGTTCTTCTTGGAATTCCCATGTTGCTGCCTGCATTGCTCATCTGTTCTTGCATACCATCTACTGTTTTCATTAGAGCCCTTAGTAGGTCAGTTAGAGTTGTTTTAAATTCCTGGTCTGATCATTCCAGCAACTCTGTCATATCTGAGTCTGGTTCTGATGCTTGGTCTGTCTCTTCAAATTTTTTTTTCCCTTTTTGTATGTCTTGTAATTTTTTTTTGATACCTAAACATGATTTGCTGGGTGAAAGGAACTGCAGTAAATAAACTTTTGGCAATGTAGTGGTAAATTTTAAGGTAAGGGAAGCATTCAGTAGTCCTATGATTAAATTTCAGGCTTTTAGTGAGCAATAAAATGACGAGTATTAGCTAAATTTAAAAACCAGTATTGTTTTCTACTCTAGTAATAAATTTCAGTAAAGTAAATGAAAAAAATTGTAATAGTAACAAAACTATGAAATACTTAAGAATAAATATAGTGAGGGCTGCCTGGGTGGCTCAGTCCTTAAGCAACTGCCTTTGGCTCAGGTCATGATCCCAGGGTCTTGGGATCGAGTCCCGCATCGGGCTCCTTGCTCGGAGGGGAGCCTGCTTCTCCCTCTGCTTGCAGCTCCCCCTGCTTGTGCCCTCCCCACTCTGACAAATAAATAAATAAAATCTTTAGAAAAAGAATAAATTTAGTGAATGACAAAACTCATGTTTTAATTATTTAATAAATGGTGCTGACACAATGGGGATCTATCATATATTACCAATCGAGTGTAAGAAATAAGATGATAAAACTCCTACAATAAAATCTAAGCTATATGCACAGTCTAGGTTTGTGAAAGGTCTTCTTCTTCTTTTTTTTAAAGATTTATTTATTTATTAGAGAGAGAGATAGAGAGAGCAGGGGGACGGGCAGAGGGATAGACAGAATCTCCAGCAGACTCCCACTGAGTGTGGACCCCGACGTGGGGCTTGATCCCATGACCCCAAGATCATGCCCTGAGCTGAAAACAAGAGTTGGTGCTTAACCAACTGAGCCACCCAGGTGCCCCTGTGGAAGATCTTCTTAAATAAGCCTAGAAACTTAGATAAGTATATTTGATTTAAAAACATTAAAAATATATGGTAAAAGTGCAATTAGCAAAACAAACAGATATGTAATATCTATAAATATCTGACATATAATATTTGTTTTATTGCCTCTTTGTTATATTAACAAATAGACAAACAATATGACAAACTTGAGTAGGAAATGAATAAATGAGCAAATCCAAATGACCAACAAAAGCTGAAAGGAAGCCAAACTCATAATAATCAGCAAATTTAAGGTAATACACAGATATCACTTCACATCAGATTTGCTAAAATTGAAAAGACTGCTAACACCAATTGCTGCTGGGATATAGGAAACATGAACTCTCAAACATGCTTGTGAAAATGTTAATTTGACCACTTTTGGGGAAAGCAATTAGGGAATATCTATCAAAAATTTTAAAATACACATGCCATTTAACTCAGTAGTCATTTACTTGGGAAGCATCACATAGAATTATGAGCCTCAGTACATCAGAACATATTTTCAAAGATGTCTATTGCTGCATTGTGGCAAAAATAAATAAGTAAGCAAATAAATACAGCAAAGGAGAAATGAATACATAACTAAATAAAGCAAAGTAAATGTTCATCAATAGAATGGCTGAATAAATTATAATATAGGCGCACAATTAAAAGTAAATATAGCTACTCTACCAGGCATAGTGGGATTTACATGAGATGTGTGAAAAAAAGCAAGAAACGTGTATGTGTGTGTAATGAGATGGTTATTAGTTTACTTTGCATGGGTGTTATATGATATGCACACCACATGTATATACATATATCATATGCTACAGTGTATGTGTATATGTATGTATGTCTTGTAAAAACCTGAAAAAATATAGATGATAAATTTTAACTTAACGCCAGTACCTAGAGATATGTGGGTGGGTGGGGGCAGGTGATATGGAACCTGGGGATGACAGAGGAACAAACTGAAAAAGGAAAAGATTTTAAAAAATGAGTGTTTTAAACATGTGTGAATGATACCATATTTATGCATTTATGTGAAAATTATAAATGCATGTACATATGATATTTAAAAAGTAGTTGGAATGATCTGCCCAATGTCATAAGGTAGATAGCGATTAAGGCAAGATTGGAATCCAGATTATTCTGATGCCACAGCTATGGCTCTTTTCAGTACTCTAAGCTTTCTTAGTTTACAAATATGATTTGAGATATCAACAAAGATATATTGGTTAATAGAGAGATCGGGCACAGCGTGCAATACTCTAAAAATCCTAGATGCTTAAAAAATAAAATTTAATCATCTTCTAAAATTTCCACCAGCCTTTCCTTTACTTAGCAAGGTCACTATCAGCGATAGGTATGAGAAAGTTCTCATTGACTGTATTTTTACAATTCTCACCTTTCCTATAACTTCTTTGTCAGCTTCTTGGATGTTAAGGTCATGCAAAATATTTTAGTTATTTGAGAAAATATTAGCTGCTGTATCTGTGTCTAAAATTCATCTCCTGAGTATATTCCCACTGAGAGTTTCAAGGTAGTCTTCTTTGGAAATTCTAACTGTAAAAGTAACTAATTATTTTTAGAGAGAAATAATTAGAAATTAGTTACGCATACTAAGGAATGAGAGAAAACTTACAACATTGTCTATTATGACTTCATGTTGTATAATGATAAAATATTAGGTAGGATTGTAGGTTCTTTGGAAGTTAGGACACAACACACAGGCACTGGGATAAATGAAATGCAGAATTTTTTGTGACATCCAGCTCCAAATGAGTAAAGTTGTCACCCAGGGCCACAGAGGAGGTTGCATGGGGACATGGTAACAGTAAGTTGCCATAAGAAGTGGCTTGAGTATGGCAAGCAAGGTGGAGTTAGCTAGGTTTTAGGGACTCCATGTGGATTGGCTAATTTGAATAATTTCCAGGGCTGCTGACATAGAGGTTGTCTGGAGCTGTCTGGTTTCCTGGCCTGGGGCGATTAGGGTGGGTACCTGTTGGCCCTGGAGTGTGAGAGACCCAGAAGGTAAGGGAAGGGGTTGGGGTATGGACTTCATCAACTGCTCAAGAAAGAGAACTGACTGGCCTCTAGTCAGGGCCTCCAAACTGGGTCAAGACGACATTTCAAAACAAAACTATATTATACTTCATAAATGTCCAAAGCATGAGAATACTTCCCAAAGAAAAGTCCTGTTTTAATCTTCCCCAACCTTTGATTCCTCTATCAGTATCATTCTTGTCTTATTGGGCTAACAACCAATTTCTTTCTTTCTTTTTTTTTTTTTAAAGATTTCATTTATTTATTTGACAGAGAGAGGGATAGCGAAAGAGGGAACACAAGCGGGGGAGTGGGAAAGGGAGAAGCAGGCTCCCCACTGAGCAGGGAGCCCAATGTGGGGCTCGATCCCAGGACCCTGGAATCATGACCTGAGCTGAAGGCAGACGCTTAACTGACTGAGCCACCCAGGCGCCCCTAACAACCAATTTCAATAATAAGTTTCATTTGCATAAATTTCTGTGACTAATCAATAGGTAAATATTTGTATTTACGAGAAAATTACCACAAGCCATGGGGCTATAATTCACTTTCTTCTAGATTCTTTCTGAGAGCTTCCTTCTATAGTCTACCCCCAAACTGAGCATTAATCATGAGGGATTATCCTCCATCCATGGAGGATATGGAGTTCACTGAGAATTAAAATAGCATATAGTACCATAAAAATGACCTAGCCATTGTTCCTCTGCTAGATAAATTAAGGAAATATATTTGGATGCAACAACTGCTTCTGAATGTCATCCCCATAAACAAAAAGCAATGCTGAAATAAAGCAAATTATACATGTACTTAAGGGCAATGCATTGAAAAAAATATTTTGTGTAAATGTTTCTTCTTTTGTAAACCTTCCTTTAATATTATTTTCATTTTAAAATATACAGCAAATAGTCAAAATAATAGATTTGGCATTGAACAGATATCCCAGGGATCAGATAGAGAACATGTGTGCAAACGTTTGCCTTAATCCTTAATCCTTAATCGAAGGAGCTGAATGAATGTGCAGGCAGGAGGGAACATTTGCTTGTGCTTACCACATACCCAGCATTGGGCCTGCAGTTTGGAGTTATTCACACCTGCTGTGAGTGTTCTCTAGTTGCATCCGTGGGACAAGGTGAGCCTATGGTCCTCTTACTCCACCATCTTCCCTGGAAGAGCCAGGCCTGCAGTTTTGTAGTCAAGTAAACATCATAAGACCTTTGAACACTAGGTATCATCTCCATTTCACAGAGGAAGGAACTGAAGCATAGGGACATTAGGTCATCGGCCCATGTCACATATCTAATTAGCGACAACACAAAGTTTTTCACTATAGGGCGGTTGTGTACTTCAGTCATGCAAAACATGGGAGCCATTTTTATTTTTATGGTTCCATATTTCTTTTAATATGTTGGGAAAGCTATGAAAAGCATGTTTAGCTTGTAATTTCACATATATATTGCCAAGTTTTAAAATGAATTAATTTTAAAGATAAATATTACACAACTAATAGTGTAAATGGTATGTGGACATGACAACATATTAAGACTAAGTTTGCTTGAACTTTTTGCTCTTTCTTAGCTTACTTCTTTTTTACCAATAACTTTATGTCACACAGTTACCTATAGGATAAAATCCAAAATTTGGCATTATACTATACAGTTTAGCTCTAGGCAGCTGACCTCTAAATCTCTCTTCCTGAGAACTGCCCACTGGAGGTCAGGAAGTTGATTCACTGTACTTGAAGAACATGGTGGGCATGGGTTAGCTGAATGCCCACCACACTCTTTCCGCCTATTTTTCTATTTCAAGAGCTACATTGTATCACTTCCACTATGATGCCAAATAACACAGACTCAGAAGGCTCTAATCTCTCTTTTTAAAATAAAGCTATTAAAAAAATCAATAACTTATAAGGCATGTCTCTATATTCTGGGTAACCAATGAATGTTTATTATGCACTTTTTGTATGTAAGGCACTATGTTAATTTCTTTGAGCACTGTCTTCTTGGCTTCTTATAATTGAGGGGCATGAGAGCTACATGTGAAAAGTGACCTTATAAAAAAAGTGTTGGTAGAGTCCATGCTGGTCATTATAAAAGGACAATAGGATGCATTGGAAATGTTACAAGGTAGAATTAGATATGTGGATTTGCTGCTTATTAATAGCATATTAGTGTCACTTTGGGCAATTTACTTAAGTGTTCTGAAGATTTCTCACTGTAAAATGGGTGAAAATCTATTTTGCAGACCTATTGGAAATCATAATGTTTTGCAAAATGTTTCATAAACTTCATAGCGACCTGCAAGTATATCTATATATTGAAAGTTTTTATTTATTTAAGTAATCTCTATACCCAGTGTAGGGTTTGAACTCATGATCTCAAAGATCAAAAGTCAGATGTCCTTTTGACTGAACCAGCCCTCCACGAGTATATATATATATTTTTTAAAGATTTTATTTATTTATTTGAGAGAGAGAGAATGAGAGACAGAGAGCATGAGAGGGGTGAGGGTCAGAGGGAGAAGCAGACTCCCTGCTGAGCAGGGAGCCCGATGCGGGACTCGATCCTGGGACTCCAGGATAATGACCTGAGCAGAAGGCAGTCGCTTAACCAACTGAGCCACCCAGGTGCCCCTCCACGAGTATATTTTTATTGCCACAATGTTTTCTATGACAGAAGCTTATATTACTAATAGGAATTTTGAAACTTGAGTTATAAAGAAAATGGTTTTCATGGTATAGGCCTAGGAAAACAGTAAATTTATTTTTAATTATTTTTTTATTAAGTTTTTTATTTTAATTCAAGTATAGTTAATGTACAGTGTTATATTAATGTCAGGTGTACAATATTGTGATTCAACACTTCTATACATTACTTAGTGCTCATCATGCTAGGTGTATTCTTTAATTCACATCATCTATTTCACCCATCCCCACCACCCCTTTGGTGACCATAAATTTGTTCTATATGGTTAAGAGTCTGTTTCTTTGTCTCTCTCTTGCTCTTTTTTTTTTTTTTTACCTTTGTTCATTTGTTTTGTTTCTTAAATTCCACACATGAGTGAAATCATATGGTCTTTGTCTTTCTCTGACTGACTTATTTCGCTTAGCATTATACTCTCTAGTTACATTCATGTCTTTGCAAATGACAATATTTCATTCTTTTTATGGCTAAATAGTATTCCATTGTATATATATACCACCTCTTTATTCATTCATCAAAACAGTAAATTTAATATAGTCAAAAGAGAGTATTGCATAATTACAAAATTCCCCCTTTGGAATTATTAAATAAGAAACTATTTTAAATATGAAAGAACCTATTAGAAAAGACTAATTTGTCCCACCAGATTCCAAGACTTTTTATAAAATAATGGTGATTAAATCAACATGGTTTTGATATTGGGAGATGCAAATAGATCCCACACATGCATGCATCTACACACACACACACAAACCCTTTCATGTACACGTGCACAGAAACTTGGGCTATAACAGAGGTGGCATTGTAGACCATTGGTGGAAAAAGACTATTATATAGGATGGACAATTGCTAACCAGATGGGAAAAAATAGGATTAGATACGAACCATGCAATCTCTGTAAAATAAATGAATAACGTTCTGGTAGATTATAGATCTAGATTGTGAAAATCTAAATCTTAAAACTTTTGAAAGGAAATATAGAAGAATATCTATATGACATTAGAATAGGAAAAGGAAAAAAAATTTCCTTTTCATCAAGGAAAATTAGAAGTTTTTGACTACACTAAAATTAAAAATTTCTATATGACTCAAGAAACCATAAATAAAATTAAGAACTTTACTGGAACATTAAATTGTCAACATCCATAGCTAACAAAAGCTTTGAGTCCAGAATAAAAAAACAGGTACAACTCAATTGGAAAAACACCAAAAATAAAAACAAAATAGGCCTAAGATATGGATAGATAATTCACAAAAGAGGAAACATATGTGGTCCATAACCATATGTAAAGATGTTCAAACTCTCAGTAATTTGGGGAATGCACCCATAATCAGAAAAAATTTAAAGTTTGATTATATCACCTATCGGTGAGAATGTGAGGTGAATGAGAATTCTGACATTACTTGTGGAATGTAAATTAGCACAACCATTTTGGAGGATAATTTTATGATTTTCAATAAAGTCAAAGTGCACATACCCTACAAATTGGCAATTTACATCTACATATTAATTCTCATACATGGACAAGGTGACAGGTGCAAGAGTGTCTATTTCAATGTTGTCTGTAATAGTAAAAATGATAGATGTGGGATCAGACAAATTGTAGAGAAATGAATAAGTAAACTCTGGTTTAGTGTTACTGTGAAGGGTTTAGCTGAGAAGATCAAGTAAGGAAGCAAAGAAAGTTATCAAAATGGCTAAATCTCAGTAATGTTGGAAAAAGCAAACTACAGAATGATAATTGAGTGTGATACAGTTTCTACATAAATTCTATAGCATTTAAAAATGTATACATAGTTCATGGATATATACTTGCATAAAATGTGCTTGGAATGATACAATTGAATTTCAGTTTCATGTTACATCTGGGGATGTTGGAAAATTAGCTGGGATGGAATCTTAGTTGTTTCAAATATTTTATTCCTTAAAAGAGGGAATCTGAAGCAAATAAGGAAAAATGTTAATGTTTTAAAAATCAGAATGATAGGAAGTAGTATAAATAATCTTTTTTACTATTTTGTCAAATGCTTTTCTTCTGTATCTGTCACAATTTTTTTATGATCTAGGAATTCTACTCCTATTACCTAGGAGAAATGAAACATATTTTCACAAAAAGACCTATACAAGCGTGTTCATGGCACCTTTATTCTTTTTTAAAAAATATTTTAAAAAGATTTTATTTATTTATTTGAGAGAAAGAGAGCGAGAGAGAGCACGAGTGGGGAAGGGGGCGGAAGGAGAAGCAGACTCTTCTCTGAGCAGGGAGCCAGAGATGGGGCTTGATCCCAGGACCCTGAGATCTTGACCTGAGCCGAAGGCAAATGCTTAACCTATTGAGCCGTCCAGGCACCCCTGGCACCTTTATTCTTAATAGCTCTAAACTTGAAATAATACAAACGTCCATCAACAGGGGGAATGGTAGTCATATAATGAAATGCTGCTCAACTATAGGAAGAAATGAAGTGCTGCCACATATAATAACATGGATGAATCTCATAACACTTCACGTTTACCTAAAAAAAAAAAAAGGACACAAGGAAGCCACATTGTAAGATTCCATTTATATACAGCAGGGTTGGCCACATTATTTGAATAGCCCAGTGCAAAATGAAAATGGGGGGCATTGTTCATAAAGCAGGAAAAAATGTCGTTAAAGGTAGTAAGATATAAAGCTTTTTCTTCCTTCCAAAGTCTTTTGAATCGTGATGGCATTTTTAACTTGTTATTCAATGTTGTTCTCAACAAAGAAAAATTAAAAATTAAAACTGTTATATTTAAATTTAATATTAAATATTAAAATTTATTGTTCATCCTTATATTGTGCAATGCTAGTTTTAAATGCAACTGTAAGAACATTTATCTTGTATGCAGAATAACTGAAATTACACAATTCATATTTTGTGGCTCATGCATACATATGTATTTTGTTCTTATCCAAACAGTGAATGTGCTGAACAAAACTCATAAAACTGTTTTTATTTCATGGCCTGATACATGAACATTCTGCCAATGCTTTGTCCCTTCTGCTTAATGGGGGGTCTGAAGGGTAAAGGAACTATGGGTTACGCTCGGCCCTATCTTTCCCTTTTCTTTTATATCATCATTTTCAGCATAAGTGATTGACAATACAGGGAAGTAACACAACTAGCAAAGGATAGGTTAAGGTTCCTTAACGTTTCTTCGAACCCCATTGCTTTCTTTCTGTGTTTGAAGCAAGTTCTGACTGCAATGGAAAGTGGTGCCCATGCTTATTCATTCCCAGAGGTGACATGCTGACCTCACACTGAGTCTCACTGGACCCTCACTCATCATTTGTCCTCTGGAATTCTGTCCTCGTGGGGCATTGTAAAGCCCATGTGTGAATGGGGAGACAAGGAACAGCAGACGCACACCACTGCTCCTTTGTCCAATCAGACTCGACTTACAGAACACAAGTTCAAAGATAAAGTTATTGAGCATTTCAAGAAAATAATAATAACAGACTAAATGCGAAGCCCTTTTGAACACAGTTATATGTGTTTGCATTTCAGTTACTGTATGGATACATTTCTCAAAACTCAGCAAGCCTAAAATCTGTGCAATTTATTGTATGTAAATTGTAAGTAAATAAAAAAAGAAAACAATGAAAGATGACGTCCCTCTCCCAGTTTTCTCCTAAATTTAAATTACAGAAGCTTTTTATACTTCGATTAAATTTTTCTGGTGACTTTTCATATACCAAACAAAATTATATTGATTAAATAATCAAGACTATTAGATTAAATTGATCAGTTACCAGCCTCCTCCTCCATTTCCTCCCAGCTCTGTGACCTACTTCAGTAGTTGAGAATGGCAAAACTATTACACAGCCACAGAAGGTAATTTTTTTGTTGTCTTCCATACTTTTTTTTTTTTTTACAAAGAAAGCATAATTATCCCTTTGAATAGTGTAATACATGAAAAAGAAGATTGTAATGATCAGGCTACAATTTCAACAAAAAAAGAAGTATTTCTTGCTTCTTTTAAGTCTTATGAAATATGTAATGTGTCTGCAATTCATGAGGAATTTACATTCATTTTTCTCTATGACAGTATAAGCCCCTAGAGAGAAAAGGCTTTGATAGGGATCATGATATTTTGCCTCAATGTACTCATTTGTCCTGGTCAAGGATGCAAATTGAAGGATGTTTCCCTCAGTGAAATTATCATCACACCATTGAGAAGGACGAAAGTTCAGTATTGCTGGACTTTTGTTCACACTTAGTTACCACATTTGCAATGCAATCAAGAGCTTGAACATACTTTCTTAAGATTTTATTTTACTGTTTTCACAATAACTAATATTCAGCAGGCTAGTGAATTATTTTTACATTTGTTGGTAATACAAAAGCTAACATGTTATTTAATTCTTAGTTCATGGAGGCAATGTATGATAGAAGTACTTTGTAAAGGGACTTATGAATACATTTTTTTCTAAGCACTGTGTTGTTTGTTCAGAGCTAATATTATTACCTTGAATGGAACACTACATCAAAAGCTAATGATGTAATGTATGGTGATTAACATAACATAATAAAATAAAATTTAAAAAAGTAAAAGGAAAAATCATTTTAAGAAAGTACTACAAATGGAAAAAAATTCAGGCATGAAAAAGTTATTTTTAAAAGCATATTGCAGTCCAACAAATTTCTCAGTGCCTTTATATGCTGTCTATATGAGATGATCCTCAGGCTAGGTGTACAGACAGTGAAGTCAACAGCTTGCAACTATAAGGGCTGCCAGGTCAGTCCTCCCCCTGTGAGGGCCACCTCCTAGAACCCCTGCACGGAGATGCTCATTGTCGGGAGGCAACTGGACTAGGAGCCCCTGGTCATCCCAAATGGAGACAATTTCTCTCCTAACTCCTGAACATTTGTACTTTTCTTTTTTTTTTTTTAAGATTTTATTTATTTATTTATTCACGAGAGAGAGAGAGAGAGAGAGAGAGAGAGGGAGAGAAGCAGGCTCGATGCGGAACTTGATCCCAGGACCCCGGGATCATGACCTGGGCTGAAGGCAGATGCTTAACCGACTGAGCCACCCCGGTGCTCATATTTGTACTTTTCATGGTTCTCTTCTCACTCTCATGTTTTATAGTAAAATCATTTTATTCTTCCTAATAGAAAACAAATCTCTTTGAAAACTGAAACTGTGACTTAATCCTTTTGTATCCTTGGACACTGCATCTGTAACATACTTAGCACTCAATGAATATTTGTTGAATTGCCTTGAACATAGATACAGAAATAAAATCTCTAAGAAGTTTAGTGATTAGCTCGAGGTTACGATGGGAAGTCAGTTAATCTGTTGTTAATCTCTCAGTTAAGTACTGAGGAAAATTTGGTTTTTGTAATTTGTTTTATAGTGTAGGGCAGATAAGCAGAATGGAGTATTCATTTACTTTTTTCTTCAGAAACATGCCAAGATAGTTTTGCAATTAGGTTCGTGAGCCTTCAAATTCAAAAGATTTTTAGGTTTTGTTGTTGTTTTTAAGCCAGGGAAATCATGTATATTTTTTTGCAAATGAGATTTTTCCATGAAGTTCCAATATCTAAAACAGATAAAAGTGGAGCAGCGTCAGATGATGCATCGGCCAAACCTGACCTTCCCCCACCAACCTGTGGGCTGTCAGGCACCCCTGGGGATCCGGGGGCTCCATGGAACATGGTGTAAAAACTGCCACCATGGCATTTTCCATGTGTGAGGGTTAAATGTCATTTTTTAAGGACAGGGCACGTCAAACATACAGAATCTCGAGCCATCCTGGCTCTACTGAATTGGAATCTACTTCTTAAGAAGATTCCCAGGTGATTCTTACATGTACTACTGTTTGGAAGCATTCATTTGGAGGATTTGGGGGATGTTAGGATAGGAAAGGGGTCCAAATAAGAATTTATGTATAAGGGCGCCTGGGTGGCTCAGTTGGTTAAGCGACTGCCTTCGGCTCAGGTCATGATCCTGGAGTCCCGGGATCGAGTCCCGCATCGGGCTCCCTGCTCCTTGGGAGCCTGCTTCTCCCTCTGACCCTCCTCCCTCTCCTGCTCTCTGTCTCTCATTCTCTCTCTCTCAAATAAATAAATAAAATCTTTAAAAAAAAAAAAAGAATTTATGTATAATAGACATGGGAAATAAGATCGAATAAATTAAATACATGAGAGAAAATTGCACTGGAATCGCCTTTCCTGTATGATTCTGGGCGAGGGTTGGGCACAGCAGAGATGGGTACAAGATTTGGAAGGTAGAGATTTTGTGAGTCCCGGTTGGTCTTCATGGGTTCTAGTTTTTCCTTGATTTGTCCAGCTCTGCGGCGAGATTTTTTCCGCTGCCCCTGACCTAGCTGACCTGTAACAACTTGGGCCTGGCCAGCAGATGCAGATGCAGCAGGCTGGCATAGATTTCTTCACCAGCTCTCCCTGTTGTTCCTGGTTAGGGATGCTTCTCTGATTCTCCACCTACCCCCTTCTGGAGTTTTCTTTCCCCAGCTTCTCCCACAATTAAATTTCAATCCCTAAATGAAGCCCTCATTTCATATTAGTCATTGTAGTCTTGGTTCCCCTATTAAACCCTGATACACGTATTGATTCCACTGATGATTGCTCACATGCTGCCTTCAGGTGTGGCTCATTCTCTGTGTGTGTGTGTGAAGATTTTATTTATTTGAGAAAGAGAGAGAGAAAGAGCACACTAGCAGGGGGAGGGGCAAAGGGAGAGGGAGAAGCAGGGAGCCTACTGGGAAGCTGAATCCCAGGACGCTGAGATCATGGCCTGAGCTGAAGGCACTTAACTAATTGGGCCACCCAGGCACCTTCTTTACAGGTCCTCTCTGTCAACTCAGCCGAAGGTTTTCTTGAGGGCTTGAAGGGGGATTTACTTTTTCTAGAAAAACTTTTAAACTTTGATATGCTGAAAACAGTTGTTCTGGGTGCCTGAGTGGCTCAGTCGTTAAGCGTCTGCCTTCGGCTCAGGTCATGATCCCAGGGTCCTGGGATCGAGTCCCGCATCGGGCTCCCTGCTCGGCGGGAAGCCTGCTTCTCCCTCTCCCACTCCCCCTGCTTGTGTTCCCTCTCTCGCTGTGTCTCTCTCTGTCAAATAAATAAAAATCTTAAAAACAAAACAGTTGTTCTTTTTTGGTTTCTTGATGAGGCACAGAGGATAGCTAAGATGCTACTTAATGCCTCTCTATATAATTTCATGCAGATAAGTAAAAAAATAAAACAAACGAAACCAAAAAAAAAACAACACGCAACCCTAATCAAGGAGCACTAAATAGGAGGAGAAAGCTCAAGGGAGATAGGCTATTAAGAGAAAGAGGACAAGGGTTATTGGAAAATATAATAGGATAATAATAAACTAAAGTTGTTTTGTACCAAGAAGCTAATCATCCCGTTGAGTCAGCCTCTCATCTTTTCCTTTAACTGTGTTTTTTTTTTTTTTTAGTTAACCATTTTACATCAACCAAATGTGAGTTTCAAGTAACCAGAGGACATAGGATTCTCTGTTTTCCTGTTTTAAGTTTTACACCTTCACACAAAATACTCTGTTTATATCTTAAGAGTCTGCTTGTACCTTAAACTGAGTTATAAAATGGAAACAAAAGGCGCTAATAGTTTCTCTTCCTCATAATGCAGTCTATTTAACCTGCAGCCAACTCTTCATTGCTTCTGGAATTCATTCAAATTTTGAATTTTTTTTTCTACCCTTGACCAGAGTATTCAACAGTTCACCTCTTCAAATGTACGGTTATTTTATTTTTTACAGTAAGTCCTAATATTTTTGTGCTAGCCCTTGTCAGGCAGTTACCTTGGAAGTCATAAATTTAATATTTTCCAGATCTTTAAAGTAAAGTAATACAGAATGTGTGAACCTCACTACCTTTCAACCAAGACAAACCTTGCTGGTGGCACTTAAAAAGTTCCTGGAACACTGCTCTCCCTCTGCTAGAATGAGAGCTCCGTGGAGGCAGAGGTTTTGATTTGCTCCCTGCTGTATCCCCAGTGCCCTAACAGTGCATGGCACACGGTGGATGCTCTACCAAGATTTCTTTTGTTGTTTGCTACACATGCTATCACACACATAGTCAGCCTTGAACACAAAAGTCCTCAACTTACTGAAGGGAGTCGGGCAAGTTTTATGGAAGAAGAAACGTTGAAGGATCAGTGGTTCATAATCTGTTGATTTGCATGATTCAGTGGAGTGTTCTTTATGTAGGTGCCTGAATTGTAAGTGTGTTTGCATTGTTTACTGTGGCAGGCTGAAAAATTCCTCCCCCCACCAGATGTCCACGTCCTAACCCCTGGAACTTGTGAATGTTACCTCATATGGCAAAAGGACTTTGCGGATGCGATAAATGGAAGATCTCAAGGTGAGATCATCCTGAATTATCAGGTGCATCTGATGTCATCACCAGGGTCCTTATAGGAGGGAGGCGGGAGATCAGTGTTGAATGGCTATGGAAGCATGTAGCTGGAGTGAAGCAGCTAGAAGCCAAGCCACGTGGCAGCCTCTACAAGCTGGAAAGGCTTGGAACAGGATTCTCTCCTCGGACATCCAAGGAATGCCAGCCCTGCCAATATCTGGATTTTAATCCTCTGTAATTTTTTTTCAGACTGCTAAATTCCAGATCTATCAGAAAATAAATTCGTGTTTTCGTGTTGTTTTAAGCCACTAAATTTGTGGTAATTTGTTACAGCAGAGGTAAGAAAACTACCACAGTGACAGTGCTTTTTTTTCTTGTGATCAAGTGGTTTATTTTGGGGGTGATCTTTGTAACTTTTTGTAACTTTGTAACTTGTTTGGTTGTCCTTAAGTTTGCCAGTGAAATAAAATTTTATAAAGCCAACAATCAATTGCTGATTTTCCTACCAGCACCTTTGTTTCTTATTCTGAAATTCTTCAAAGTTTAATGAAGGCAATTTCAGTATAAATTGATTATAGTTTACTTTTTAAAGTTAGAACACACGGGGTGATCTCTTAATTGAGGAACACATATCTTCACTAATTGTTTCCATAATGACATTCCCTTTATTATTTCCCTTATGCCTCACAAAAAACCCTTCAAAAGTATATATTAACCTTTTCATTTTTCAGATGAGGAAACAAATTAAGGGAAATCAACTTATCTTGCTTAGCGTGAAATTGGGCGAAATTAGTAACTTATAAGAAGACATTTGAGTTCAAGTCTATCAGCCTCTGAAGGACACATTCTTATGCATTATTTTATTCTGAACCCACTAGTAAAATAGAACTTAAATCCAGTAAGGTGAACTTTTAATATACAATTGGCCTTTGAACAACATGGGGGTTAGTGATACCAACTCCGTCCACTATAACTTTTGACTCCCCCAAAACTTTACTAACTTATAGCCTACTGTTGACAGGAAGCCTTACCGATAGCATAAATAGTTGATTAACACATATTTTGTATGTTGTATGTATTATATACTGTATTAGTACAAAAAAGTAAGCTAGAGAAAAGAAAAAAACTCATAAGGAAGGGAAAATACATATACAGTATTGTATTGTATTTTTTAAAAAAAAATCCATATGTAAGTGGATCCAGGCAGTTCAAACCTGTGTTGTTCAAGGGTCAACTGGATTGCCTTTTGTTTGAGAAATAGAAGAAAATGCCAGTAGCTGGAATCTGAATTCTCTTTCATAGGAGAGGGCGGCTGTCCTACAAACAGGGCCCCTGATACACGTGTGTCTTGGCATGAGGTTTAGACCATAAGGACCGGACTGAGCGAGGTGCAGGGCTGTCAGTAGGGTGTAGTAAGAGCCAGCAATTCATGGGGGTAGCCCAAGTCAGATTAAAGACTTGATAAAGAACAAGAGAGTTGGGGTGCCTGGGTGGCTCAGTTGGTTAAGCAACATCCTTCGGCTCAGGTCATGATCCTGGAGTCCCTGGATCGAGTCCCGCATCGGGCTCCCTGCTCGGCGAGGAGTCTGCTTCTCCCTTTGACCCTCCCCCCTCTCATGTACTCTCTCTCATTCTCGCTCTCTCAAATAAATAAATAAATCTTTAAAAAAAAAAAAAGAACAAGAGAGTTAAGCCATGAAGATGAATATTTTCACTCATCAGATTGACAAATAAGTAAATCCCTTGATGGCAACTCTGAAAAAAAAAAAAATGGACACTGTAAGTTGACAAACTTTTTAGGGGCCAAATAGGTAGTGGTATATCAAAATGTAAAATGTGCGTACTTTGATCTAACAATTTTTACTGCCTGGATTTGGATTCCTTCGGGTCTTGTAGGATCAAAGGAGCAGATAGTCTAAGGCTGATTTTTCCCCTAGACGGAGGCAAATCCCCTCTGATGCCCCATGCATTAGGAAGGGTTGCACTCTGGTTGGTGGGAGCAGACACTGCTCCAGGTCCTGAGAGTGTAGCAAGTGCTGTTCCCTCTAATCCTTCGGGGTGGTTCTTTCCCTGCCCTCACACTGTTTCCCACATGCAGGTGCTGGTCAGTACTTGGCTGAGTACTTGCGGAGGACCATCTGCACATTCCCAGATTTCTCTCACCAGGTAGCTTTAACTTTCTACGTTGCCAGTTCTAGCCTCCTTTGTCTCCCCAGAGTCTCGTTTGCATGTCCCTAACTCAGGGACACCTTGCCCTCAGTCTGGGCCTTCCTGCATCAGGGTCTGGAAACTCTTGAAGCAGTAAACTGGGATAGTCCCAGTGTTATTTATTATCTCTTAGGGATCACTGTCCTTCGCTGTCTGAGGTTCAGTGTCTTTAAAACCATTGTTCCAAATATTTCATTTGGTATTCTTTGTTGCTCTAGACAGGAGGATAAATCTGATCTGTTTTTCCATCTTGGCCAGAAGCCGAAGACTATTGCTTTCATTCATCCATCCATCCATCCATCCATCCGTCCATTCATTCATTTATTTAAATCTGCATGTCTATTTTATTTCCATTAGAAAAATATGACCTATTAAAATTTTGGTCCACTTTCTTCTCCTTTACCTCTACCATTCAAACTTCAACACTTTAATTTTCCTCAAGTTAAAAGCAGAATTATATAGCTGATGTGAGAGCTAAATATTTTGCCTCATTAAATTAATAGGATTTAATTGAATTAGGTGTGCTCTTATTTATCAGAAACAGTGACTCATTTCTCCTACATGTTATTTCCCTTTACTTTTATTTATTTGGGTAAGTACGTAACGAGTGTCTCCTTTCCCACATGCGGTAACATGAGCGTGTGTCAGCGTGATTTGTAATGCTGGTACATGGATTTGTCATCTGATCATCAATTCATGCTCAAGTCCCCTTATTATATGGTATTTCCATAAAAACTTCCAATGTTTTAGTCAGTCGTACACTTTCCAACATCGATTGTAAAAATTAAGTTGTTAATTTAAAAACATTATTAGAACTCCAGGCTAAATACTGCCGAACCCACTTAGAGCGATGCCGTCGTGAAAGGTCCTTGGTCAGCCACTGCTTCAGTCCCCACGTGGCCTCCTTTGGGCAAAGCAGCAAGCTGGTGAGCAGCTCTTACAGAAAAACGACTCTTGAAGGGCTGTTTGTCCATTTCATCGGCAGTCTTGGAGTCATTCACGTCAGCCAGCAAAACAATTGTTTTTACCGCATTGGTGAAGTCACAGCCTGCAGCTGACGGAATTTCACCCATGTTTGTAAGAGCTTGTTTGGCTTCTTCTGCTGGCCCCCCGGTACCAGCTATCCACAGGAGGGGTCCACGCCTCGCTGTGCTGAAATGTAAATGGTCCGGTCGACTCACCCGGCTTGACTGCAGGAACCAGTGGTCCCCGGGGCTTTCGCAGTGCTGATCACCTTTCTGATCAAAGATCAAAGATAGCCCTTCTATCTTGCCACCTGCCCCTCCAAGAGAATAATCCCTTACATTGCCTCCGCTAGCACCTCTCTGGACTAACTGGACAGACTATTGCTTGTAAAAGAAGGATACAGATATAGAGGATAATTATTAACCAGAGTTTATTGGAAATAATTATTCATTGACAAAAACTGTTGTTTTGCAGCCACTTACTCTTTCAAGTTTGCCTGAGTGGCTTTTTCCCGGGGCAGAAGTTTCTATTTGTGAAAGGGACATATTTTGGGGTATCAGGATATGGGTGGGGGAGGATGATATCTGCAGTTGAGATTCCTCCTTGGTGTGTGTGCTTTACCTTCCAAAAGAGCAGTTCTGGCTGAGAGTCAAGGTGCTGACAGCCTGGGAAGGGCACTGATGAGGTCTGGTTCTGCAATTCTCAGGGCATTGTGCATTTTGTCTCATTTCAGCATAACAACTGCTACCTAAGACCCTTTCGACAAATCCTAATTCCTTAAAGCATACACCTGATTCTTTTCCTAAGCAGTTTGACATAATCCCTTCTCCATACAAATAGACCTGCTCACTAACTCTTTAATACTTTTTTAAGTAATATATCTTTTTCAGTCTCAGAACAAGTCAAATTCCTGCACAAATCAAACACCTAATATTTTATACTTCATTCTCATGTCTCTATGTTGCCAATTTTCTGGTAAGATTCATTTAAATTTCAGCTGGAATTAATGTCAGACACAAGAAATATGCACGTCCAGATGGAGTTTAAAGATAATTTCTGATCATTTTTCTCTTTGAAAACTCGGTCCTTCTCTCTATTTCTCCTTCTGAAGATAAGTAAATTTTCTGTGTGAAATATCAGTCTGTGTTGCTGTTGTGACTTTAAATCAAACCTAGTTTTTGTCTTTTACTGTCACTGTAATACATTGCAAAATTATATTGCATTTTGGACGCTTTCCCAAGTTTGTTTCAGGTATGACACTTTTCCCTTTGTCATGCGTTAATGAAGCTAAGCTTCCTGTCTGGTTTGTGAATTTTATTGAAGAACGTAATAAGAGAAACATATAAACAAATCTCTCAAGTTTGTTACTGACCCAAGGCAATAAAAAGATCTTGTTAATTTATAAAAACCATTTTCAGATTGTTTTTTTTTTCCAAAAGAAGAAGCTCTGCTCTCTGAAAGAAATAAAAAAGTGCCTTTTAGTCAGCTGCAAACGCATATAAACAAATCTAGTAGGGAATTAGCTTGGCAGGAGATGGTCAGATTTTTCTCTGGAAGATTTCCTTTTATTTCCACATGACAAACTTACATGTTAGTGAAGTTTGAACAAGGGTGTGAGGTGAAATGAATTGAAGGAACCCCTTGGCAGACAGCATTGCTTTATGTTCCTGTGACACCTTATAGTTGCATAAACTATCCTTTTGAGGCTTACTTCCATGTGAGGACATCTGCTGGATGTCTGAGCCCAATCATGGGACTTGAACTTGAACCAATTCATTGCAGACAAATATAACTGTATCTCTTATAAACAAATACTGGTTAGAATGGATTTCCAATATTTTGTTTTTCAAGAAGCACGCTTTGTTGCATTCATGTTCTTGTAATCTGTTCTCCAGACATCTTTTTGTTATTTTAGTCTCTGTCTGTCAGAAACCCACTTGACCAGGGGGGGAAATTTTTTTCTGCTGAAGTCTTCAGGGTTTTTTTTTTTTTACAGAAAATTACTTGTCACTAAATTCGTGAGTCTGATTTTTTTCCAAGTAATTTACGTCAGATACAGAGAGAACCAGGTTTCTTACTGGAAGTAACTAAATAGTTAAATACATTTTGTTATGGTTCCTTAATAAGAATTTTACAGTGGGGCAGTACCACCCTTAGAGCTGGGCGACTGGACCCCCCGCTCTGGGTGCCCCTTCCTCTAGATACCACTGCTTCATTGGGCTGGACCACCCGCAAACCAGAAGCTTCCGTTCTTCTGCCTTCCCCACTCCCACACCCACTCCAGGCTCTTGGGGACCACGGGATTCCCTGTGGAAATGCAGGGCTTGCTTTCATGCCCCAAGCCTGCTTTTAATGGCTGCTCAGGCATCTTCCCCAAATGGGTCACCTGAACCTCACTTGAACTCCAGTTGTTCACCCCTGCGGCTGTAGGCCAAGGGGCACCATTGAGGGGAATGTGATCAGAGCATGGGAATGTGGACTGGCTTCTCCCCACTGTGCACTGAGGCCCCTTGGGATATCAAGTGGATCTGGGTGGTGGTGGGTTGGAACGGTGGGGACATAGGAACCTTAGTTTGTGTTTTTCCTGGGCTGTAAGTGATAGAGGAGGGCCTTGGACAAAGAAGGAAGAAGTCATAAAAAAACTGAACATCATGTGGTTTTTCTCGAAGACAGTTTATATGCAGGTATGTATGTATGTGAGTACAAGGAGAAGATGACAAATCCATTGTCAAGGGCAAGGGATCTTTAAATTATATGGACTGAATTTGTCTGGTTTCTCCCTTCACCTGTGTACTTTCCCCCTATGTCTTGGAGTCTCCCCAGAAAGTGTGTCTAGTTGAGGTGAGGAAGAGCAGGAGATATGCTGAATGACCATTGCTGGGTCCAGGTCACCATCCAATTGGAGCAGAGGTGAGACTGGCCATGAGCGGTACTGGAAAGCATCACGGAATTAGCTGAGGCAATCAAGGGTTCTACATTCATCATCTGGGGGAATGAACAAGCCTTTGCCTGTGCAGGTGCTCTTTTTAATTTTCCTTTTTTTAAAATTTAAATTCAATTATTCAACATACAGTACATCATTAATTTCAGATGTAGAGTTCAGTAATTCGTCAGTTGCATATAACCTCCAGTGCTTATCATATCATGTGCCCTCCTTAATGCCCATCACCCAGTTACCCCATACCCCTACCCACCTCCTCTCAAACAACTCTCAGTTTGTTTCCCATAGTTAAGAGTCTCTCATAGTTTGTCTCCCTCTCTGATTTCATTCCATTTAGTTTTTCCCTTCCTTCCCCTATAATCCTCTGGCTATTTCTTATATTCCACATATGAGTGAAACCATATGATAATTTTCTTTCTCTGACTGACTAATTTCGCTCAACATAATACCCTCCAGTTCCATCCATGTCATTGCAAATGGCAAGATTTCTTTTTTTTTTTTATTCCATTGTATACACCACATCTTCCTTACCCATTCATCTGTCGATAGACATCTGGGCTCTTTCCATAGTTTGGCTATTGTGGATATTACTGCTATAAACATTGGGGTGCAGGTGCCCCTTCGGGTTACATTTGTATCTTTGGGGTAAGTACCCAGTAGTTAAAAGGCAGAAATTCTTGAAAGCAATGTGGTTGGAATGTCAGATATTACCTTGATAGAACAATTAAAACTTTTATTATTAAATCAAATCTTATTTGTCTGAATTAAAAACAAACAAACTTTAAGTCTATAATGAAAACAGATTTATGACCATTGGAAAGATTTGTATTTTATAAAACTTGTATAAAAATTATATTTTAATTACTTCTGTATTCTGACAAAACTAATTACATATGAACATTAAACATCTTTTCTCTAAATTTCTTCCACTCTCATACAAAACTGTGGATGAATAAATGTATGCTATAAAAAATTCTCATATGATGCCATAGAATTTACTGTTTTCATGGTGTAGAGGTAATTTTTTCCTCTAACAGTCGTACTGAATATTCAGTAGGTCTGAATAAAAAAATGATTTGTTAATTTTTGGGGAGTTTTTTGGAGTCTATGCTTAGTCTTTTGGACCAACATTATTTATGAACTGAATTCAATATTCAGATAGGCCGTTAAATATGAGTTGAGAGTTTGCCATAAACCAAGCACTTTTCTAAAATCCTCCCAATTCAGTGATACAGGTATTATTATTGTCATTCCCATTTTTACAGATGAGGACCCCGAAGTCCAGAAAGTTAAGGAATTAATCCAAGGTGCTCAGTAAGTGGCTCAGCATAAATCTCATGCATTCTGATTAAAGGGGCAATTATCCTGACTGTTCAGTTTTACCATGTTGGTGTTTTTACTTGAGTCTTTCATGGTAATGAGAAAAGTATAAACTTATATTTAAATTGAAATTATTTGTCAACCAATATGGCAAGTGAATTTTGAATTAATCTCTTTAGATTGGGATTCTCCTTTCCCTTTTAGCAGTATGTTCAGTTTGAGGAGGTTTTGCTGGGTCCGTACAACTTGTATGTGCCTCAGCAAAGGAGTTAGCAGTAAACAATTATTTCTTTTTAGTCAGATCTATGTAAATAATTCCAGAATTGGTTTTTTTTTTAATCTTACAACCTCTTTTAAAATGTCCATGGAGTCCATTCAAAATAATAGCTTTATTTCTGTAACAATGTAGACATTTATTTCAACATACTCCAAAACTTTTGGTGATAATAAAAATATGTAGAATGCTGTTTTAGTCAGCTTGGACTGCCATAACAAAATACCATATACTGGGTGGCTTAAACAACAGAAGCTTATTTCTCACAGTTTTGGAGGCTAGAAGTTCAAGATCATGTTGACAGCATGGTCAGTTTCTGGTTGAGGACTTTCTTGGCTTGTAGATTGGCTGCCTTCTTTCTGGTGTCCTCACATGGTTGGGGAGGAGAGAGAGCAAACTCTTTTGTGTCTCTTCTTATAAGGGCACTAATCCCATCATGGGCGCCCAATTTTCATGACCTCATCTAAACCTAATTATCTCCCACAGTTACTATCTCTAAATAGCATCACAATGGGGATTAGGGCTGCAACTTCAGTCCATAGAACATGCCTACATTACTTTCTCAGAGTTGCCTTATCATATAAAATAACCGGAATTCAAAGACTTTTGCTACTTTAACAAGAATTTGAAAATTGAACAAATTCTTCTTTTTACTTAAATTTTTAAAAATGTAAATTTGCTTTCTAATTTTTATTTCAGTGAAAAGATTTCCCTTTATTCTAGTGCTGTTACAGGGAGTGAGTTGGAAGTAAAAGCATTTAGGTATAGGAGGCCTTTCCACATATTGTTTTTATGTAAAATTTTGTGATCTGAATGTTTGTGATTTTCTCATTTACAGCACATCACAAAAAAGCGTATGTATTTAAAAAACTATTGGTCTCAGTGGTTCCCATGGACAAAACAATCTGGATAAATGTCACATGGTAATATGACTTTAAAAAAGGCAATATTAGGGGCGCTGGGTGGCTCACTTGGTTAACCATCTGCCTTCGGCTCAGGTCATGATCTCAGGGTCCTGGGATTGAGTCCCGCATCAGGCTTTCTGATCAGCGGGGAGTCGGCTTCTCCCTCTCTCTCTCCCCTTGCCCCTCCCCATTGCTCATGTGCTTGCTCTCTCTCTCTCAAATAAATAAATAAATAAAATCTTTAAAAAAAGCAATATCACACCAAAAATGATGTGGTGTCCAAAAAAACAAAACCCAAACCAAAAACAAACAACAAACAAACAAACAAAACAAAAACAAAACCCCACGTTGGGAAGCTCAATCCAGCAGTGGAGAATAGTCACCCAGAAGATGGGGCAGTATGTGCAGTAAATGATAAAATTACTGATCAGAAGTTAGTCTGTCAAATATTTCCTTAAAAGTCTTCTCTCCCTCCACCCCTTCTGCACCTCCTCTTCCTTCTAAAGCCTTTGAAAGAATCCATTCTAATTCTGTTAGAATGTAATGTGAAATTTAGTAAGAACAACTGTTTAAGTACAACACAAGCCTTGCATTTGCATGACCGTGTATTGGCTTCACAGCTACCCATGAAACACCATTTTAGGGATGATGGCACAGAGGCTCAGAAAGTTCTGCAACTGTCTCAGGTTCACAGAGTTAACATGGGTTTGAGATGGACCAACAGCTCAGGCATTTGACTCTGAAGCCCAAGCTTGTAACCAGTGTATTAGAGTTGATTCATTCTGATATACATACTTATTCAGGGACAGTGCTCAGATATTCAGGGGGAACTTGATCTGCACTGTGCACTCCTTTCATGGGAATGGGCTGTCTTCATTCTTAGCCATCGGCTGGCTCCATCTCCAACATCCCGGTCAGAGAAGTCCATACAACAGCTCACTATGAGAAACTGGTTGGTTATGCTGTTTCTCTATCCAGATGAATTAGAGTTTTTCACCCCTCAGGTTGGCTGAAAACAGCAAATTTGAAACTATAAAATATCAAGTATCCAAAGGCAAATGGTTTTATTTATTCTGACTTGGAAACTGCTCTGGAACATATTTCCAAATGGCAAAAAATCTTTTCTGCTATGGTAGCATGGAAAATTTAAGGCATAAATTTCAGGCTGACTTTAATGTCTATTGCATATGAAGAGAATGTGGAGTCTGACTTTTCCTGTTATCTCAGGATTGTGGCTGAAACTCACAGCTGGAGACACAACAAGGCACTAAATATTCCTAAGCCATTAATGGCGGCCAGGGCTCACTAAGTGGCATTTGTCCCTACCGTCACCATTAGTTACCATCTCTCTTCCACTCCCCCATCCCATTTCCTCCTGCTGTCCCAGAATTTGAGGGAGGGAGAACATTCACAATTTATGGCTGGAGGTTCCTCCCTTTCTGCTCTTGGAGGAAGAGACAGTGGTGCTTTTCCATCCATGGAGCCAAGTGAGTCAGCTTCAATAAAATTTGGGTAGAGGCAAAGGTAAAGATAAGGAAAGTCTTATGTTAATAGGTGTTTTTCTTTTCCTGTGAGTTTATTTATTCTTTTTCAAAAAGGTAGTATAGAAGCATCAGGGTGTACTAAGTTGGCTAGGACTTACTTTAATTCAGTTTAAAGAAAATTTTAACAATTAAAAAAAATAAGTCACATGTTTAATGACTCATTTGTTAACTTGAGTGTTGAAAGAATGGGATGGAATGCTTGGATTCAACTCTGCAAAAAACTAAGCCATCTTTATTCAAAGATTATTTCCCCATGGGTCATTTTCGAGAAATATTTGCTTTGACCTTAAAGTTAGAAGTCAAAATTTCTTCCTTAAATTTATTCTGTTTGTCAATATTGCTGTCTTTCAGTTTGACTGTCTATGTCAAAGAATGGCTAAATTAAGGAGTTAAGAAAGCCACAATGGAGCAGGGACCTTTTTTTTTTTTTCTTTAAAGATTTTATTTTTAAGTTATCTCTACACTCAGCATGGGGCTCGAATTCAGGACCCTGAGATCAATGGTCCCATGCTCTACTGACTGACCCAGCCAGACAACCTAGGTCAGGGACCTTTCTAGTGCATAGGAATGCTTCATAATACTCCTGTCAGAATGGATAAGATGGTGTTCTGGATAAGATGGTGTTCTGCTCCATTTCAGATGGAGATAAATGAAAGCAATATTCTACTCTCTCTTCTCATCAGTATAAACTGACAATCTTGTTATTATTATTTAGGTTAATTGGATTCACATCCTTTTGTTATAACAAATAGAAAAACAAAGAGGTTCTCTACACTGATGATGTGGTGAGACTATCATGGATTAGGAGAAGCCCTGTCATCCTGATTGCCTACTACTGTTAAGAGAACTACACTAAGTTTTCTTGGCTAATGAAGCCCAACATTCAAATAGTGAATATTTTAAGTATTTTTATACAGTAACTTGGCTGTACATTTCACAGTGAACTCATTCTGGTTGGCTTAATAGGAAGCATTGCTGCTCCAAATCAGTTATTGTCACCGAGGGTCCCTACTGGCTGCCTGCAGGCCAAATTCTGCAGGCTGCCACATGGTTTTTGTATTTTTATATGTGAATGTCTTTTTTAAAATTATTATTAACATATAATGTATTACTTGTTTCAGGGGTACAGGTGTGTGATTCATCAGTCTTACACAATTCACAGCATTCACCATAGCACATACCCTCCCCAGTGTCCATCATCCAGTCACCTTATCCCTCCCACCCCCCTCCACTCCAGCAACCCTGTTTGTTTCCAATAATTAAGAGCCTCTTATGGTTTGTCTCCCTCTCTGGTTTCTTCTCATTTCATTTTTTCCTTCCTTCCCCTGTGATCCTCTGCTTTGTAGTATGTGAATGTCTTTAGGTAAGCATCCCAATCTGTCACTGTTTACACGGGGCCCCATGGCATACTTGGTGACGACTAGGGCTTTTGAGTTGGCAACCTTCATTCTATTCAAGCTATCCTGAGATTCCTCTATGGTTAAAGCAGCTCATTGACAAAATAGCTGCCCTAAAAGATTTCCAGGCTCAATCATCTACATCTTGCTCTATGGGACTCACCTTAGTGGTTATGTAGGATTTTGAACAAATTAAAGAATTAAGGTAAAAGTGGATCCTGCTGTCAGGCAGTTCTGGAGTCCCCAGCTAGTGAAGTCCTGCTGATTTATGATCAAAGGGAGAGATGTTGGAAAGAAACCATTTATGGGACCATCATGATGAGGTCCTCTAGATTCAATCATTGCAGCAACTTAGATCAAAAGACATCTACTTGGCTTATATTAGCTTCCCTATAAAAATGTTTCTCCTGGGGCGCCTGGGTGGCTCAGTTGGTTAAGCAACTGCCTTCGGCTCAGGTCATGATCCTGGAGTCCCTGGATCGAGTCCCGCATCGGGCTCCCTGCTCAGCAGGGAGTCTGCTTCTCCCTCTGACCCTCCCCCATCTCATGTGCTCTCTCTCATTCTCTCTCAAATAAATAAATAAAATCTTTTAAAAAAAATGTTTCTCCTGAAATGAGATTTAATATTGTGCCCTTGGCTTTATAAAGAAGAAATGTTGGATGAAAAAATTTTATTGATCAATGTCTCTATATAAAGATACATGGGATACATTACTTTATCCTGAGTACCAGAGGAAAGTCTGACTCTCTTGAATTGGTGTGATTCTTTTTTATCACACAGCAAGAATTTCCTCACCTACAATGTTTACTTTTTTACCTTGGTTGTCAAAATATTAAAATTAACTGAAAATTAAGCCATGGCCTCTTCCTTACACAGTTACTCTCCTCTTTCTGTATATGGTTTCTTTCTCATCTCTCTTTCGCCTGTACTGCTTTTCTAAATGAATGCGTATGAATTTATTGGTAACCAATATCAATGACCTTTTGAAAATATATGCCTCAAAGAGTGCAAATAAATCATAATCATAAAACATAGCCATACTCAAATATGCCAAATAACTTTTCAAAAAAAGATTTTATTTATTTATTCATTTGAGAAAGAGAGAGAGAGTGCGAGCATGAGTAGGGGAGGGGCAGAAGGAGAGGGAGAGAGAGAATCCCAAGCAGGCTCTGTTCTGAGCACGGAGCCCCATGTGGGGCTCGATCTCATGACCCTGAGATCATGACCTGAGCTGCAATCAAGAGTTGGCCGCTTAACCATCTGAGTCACCCAGGTCCCCCTTAATATGCCAAATAACTTTTAAAGATTCTATGATTCTTTGTCTTACTCTTTCTCTCTTTTTTAAACAAATAGGAAAAAGTATAGAAAAATCTAGTGTTTTAAAATATAAATTTTCTTAAGGAAATAAAGAGATGTGCAAATATCACCAGATATATTCTTTAACTGCCGTTTATAATAAGAGAACAAGGAGATATCTATCTGTATTCATAAACCAGTGGCAATTTGTTAAATAAATTAATGTGTATCAATGCAGTGGGATAGTATGCAGCCATTTGAAAAGATACTGTTGTACAAGTATATTTGTTAGATGAAAGTTGTTAGAATATTGTGATTCAAAACAATATAGTGTTAGATTTCGTTCTTTTTTTTTTGGCACAGAAAAGTCTGGAATTATATATACCAAAGAATTAACAATAATTATGGAAAAATGTTCCATGCTCATGGATTGGAAGAACAGATATTGTGAAGATGTCAATGCTACCTAAAGCAATCTACACATTCAATGCAATCCTTACCAAAATACCACCCACTTTTTTCAAAGAAATGGAACAAAT
>NC_138370.1:58594560-58619751 GCF_054177405.1 Leptonychotes weddellii
TTTTTTTTTTTAAAGATTTTATTTATTTATTTGAGAGAGAGAGACAGAGAGAGAGAGCACATGAGAGGGGGGAGGGTCAGAGGGAGAAGCAGACTCCCTGCCGAGCAGGGAGCCCGATGCGGGACTCGATCCCGGGACTCCAGGATCATGACCTGAGCCGAAGGCAGTCGCTTAACCGACTGAGCCACCCAGGCGCCCCCCTATATGTGGCATATTTTCTGTATGGTCCAAAAGTTCTTGAACTTGATTTTAACTCAAACTCTGTATCTTAAAATCCTCAATGTCTGTCTGTTCCCCTTTCTCCAGGGTAGTTACCTGAATAAATGGTCATAGGTTGAGAAGGATTAGAGGAATCATTTCTATATATCTTTGCTATGGTGTTGGAGGGTCCTTGCTCATGGGGTTTTAGAGCCAGTCAGTGAGTTCCCAATATGATAATTGGCTCAAGTTCGGAGACTGGGCAATGGATCCTGACTTTTAATTGGAGCAGCTGCTCTCAGCTTTCTGATCGTTCATCCTTGGCTTTGGTTATATAAATCTGTGATGTTCAACATGGTAGCCACATAGCTTTTACATTTTAAATGAATTTAAATTAAATAAACAATTACATTCTCCAGTTGCACTTGCCACATTTCTAAGATTGACCATTTCTAGCCCCTCTTGTTTTGAAAATCTTTCCATTAAATTACTGGCAAAGGGGCGCCTGGATGGCTCAGTCGGTTAAGCATCTGCCTTTGGCTCAGGTCGTGATCTCAGGGTCCTGGGATCGAGCCCCGCATTGAGCTCCCTCCTCCGCGGGAAGCCTGCTTCTCCCTCTCTCACTCCCCCTGCTTATGTTCCCTCTCTCATGGTGTCTCTGTCAAATAAATAGATAAAATCTTTAAAAATAAATAAATTACTGGCAAAAAGTGAAACTTTGAGCTTAAAAACAGATTTAAAAAACAAAACAAAACCAAAACATACAAAAAACTGTGAGATTACCCTGTTCCTTCTCAACTAAATTCCTAACTTTCAGATGGCAAAGGAAAAATGTCTACCCTCTGCCCAATCAGAGTCTTCCCTCGGGCAGCAGAGCTGCTGGTTTTTAACCACCGAACTCGGGGAGGGTAGGGAGGTGTTCCAGGCAAGGGTTTCCTGCCACAGACTCCCACCATCCTAACAATTTGTCAAATGTAAATACTTTTCTTTTTTTTTTAAATTATTATTTTTAAAAAGATTTTATTTATTTGAGATCGAGAGAGAGAGAACACAAGCAGGGGGAGCAGCAGAGGGAGAGGGAGAAGCAGGCTCCCCCCTGAGCAGGGAGCCTGATGTGGGGCTCAGTCCCAGGACCCTGGGATCATGACCCGAGTTGAAGGCAGATGCCCAACCGAAGGAGCCACGCAGGTGCCCCTCAAATGTAAATACTTTTCAATATGTTGTCTGCCTTTGGCAATATCCAATGCCGTAAATTAATTGTTTCAGACATTTCCCCCCAGTTTTATATTATTCTTTGGGGAGAGAAATTTCCCAAATTCTCTTGATGCTTCCCAAATCAGAAGTCTTTCCAAGGATGTGGTTTTGGGTGGTATAGCCATTAACACGTAGTTAATTCTCAGTAAACATGAGCTAAAAATGGCATTCATAGCAATGTCTATTAGATATATAAAATGAAATCATATCACTTTTCTGGCAAAACCTTTTTAAAACTTAACCCACTTACTCTTCTCAGAGTAGAATGCCACGTTCTTTCAATGGTCTACCAGGCTCTGCTCTCCTCCTCACCTCCATTTCTCTCTGACCATATTATCTATGAATAGGTTTATTGCTCCCTTTGCTCCAACCACACTAGCCTCCTTGCTGTTTTTCCAAACGCCAAGCACAACTGCCCTCAGGGTTGTTGTTGTTGTTGTTGTTTTTCCCACTTGTTGCTCTTTTGTCTGGAATATTCTTCCCTGAGACATCTATATAGCTCAGTCTCTTACTTCTCATCAGTGACTCTTTTCCTGACCACATAATATAAAAGATCAACTACCCTCTTGCACAGCACTCCCTAGCTTTGTTTCTTTATAGCTCTTATTACATCTGGCAAAATAGATATTCTTGGATTGTCTACGCTACTCTAATGTCACCTTTTTAAAAATAAAGATTCTTAAAAATAGCTTTATTGAGGTATAACTGACATATAATAAACTGTACAAATTTAAAGCATACAATATAATTTGAAATACAGATATCTAGATATATCAGTGAAACTTTTACCATAATCCAAATAATAGATATATCCTTCAGTCCTGAAATTACCTACATACCATTGTAATTCTTCCCTTCAACTGGATCCCTTCTCCAGACAACCACTGATCTATTTTCTAATGGTCACTGGCATTTTCTAGAATTTTATTAAAATTGAATCACACAACATGTATTCTGTTTTGACCTGACTTCTTTTGCTCCATATAAACACTTTGTGATTCACCTATGTTGTGTGTATCAATAGTTCATTCTTTTTTGTCTTAGTTCAGGCTGATACAACAAAATGCCACAGACTAGGTAGGTTATAAACAATAAAAATTTACTTCTCACAGTTCTGGAGGCTGTAAGTCCCAGATCAGGGGTGCCAGCATGGTTAGGTTCTGGTGAGAGCCCTCTTCCAGGCTAGATTGCCAACTGTGTTGTGTCCCCATTGGTGGAAGGGGTTAGGGAGCTCTGTGGGATCTCTTTACCAAGAGCACTATTCCCACGCATGAGGGCTCCACCCTCATGATCTAAGCACTCCCAAGAGCCCCACCTCCTAGTACCATCACACTGTGCATGAGCACTTTAACAAATGAATGGTGGGGACAGGGAGAGCACTCACACTCAGACCATGGGGCTTTTTCTTGCTGATTTTTATACAGATCAGGACTGGCTTTTGCACTTCCGTATAAAATTTAGGATCAACTTGTCAATTTCTACCCAAAAAAGGTTTACTAGGATTTTGATAGGGACCATGTTTATTCTATAGATCAATTTGGGGGAACTGCAATCTTGACAATATTGAGATTTCTAATCCATAAACATGAAATGTCTCTTCATTTATTTAGCTTTTTAATTTATATCAATAATGTTTTGTAGTTTTCAGTGTACAAGTCTTGTTCTTCTTTAGTCACATTTACTCTCATTTTATTTTTGATGCTGTTGAGAATATAATTTTCTTAATTTTATTTTTGGCTTTTTCTTACCATCACATAGAAATACAGTTGGTTTTATGTATTGATCTTATCCTCCAACCTTGCTAAACTTGTTTAATTCTAGTTCTCTCTCCCTACCCCCTACCTCCTTGGAATTGTCTCTATATAGGATCCTATCACCTGCAAATTAAGTACCCACATTCCTGTCCAATGTGGGTACTTAATTTCTTTCTTCCTTTTCTTTTTCAGTTTGCCTTATGGCACTGGTTAGAATAACCAGAATAATGTTGAAGAGAAGTGACAAAAGCCAACATCCTTGCCTTGTTTCCAATCTTAGGGTGAAAGCATGCAGTCTTTCACCAAAATGTTAGCTGTAGTTTATTGGTAGATGTCCTTCATCAAGTTCCCTTCTATTCCTATGGGGAGAATTTTTTTTTTCTTCATCACAAATGTTGGATTTTGCCGAATACTTTTTCTGCACCTGCAAAATAGTCACTCTGTGATGGCAAAAGAGAACAGTGGCTAATTTTGACAGAAATTGGTACAGTAAGTGGACAGACACCACTTAATAGAGCAATAAATATTTCCACAATGGAAGGATCCAGGGGCAGAGGTGAAGCCAGAAACAAAACATCTTCTTATATGATCTCAAAAGGTACCTGAAAATGTTGGATGTTTGCACTATACATGCATGAGGGACTCTGACAATCTTAGGTATCCCCATAGCGCTTGATGTATGGAGAACATAGGGCAAGCAATGCTGGTGCTCACATCCATGTACTCTTCTGACTTTTCTTTATCGCTGTTCACAGAATTTGTGCTGCTTGTCATTTTTTTCTTTCATATTTCTGTTTTCTGTCATTTAGCATCAATTCCACTTCAACATTTTCCCAGTGGAGTCTGAAGAGTAGAAGGTCATTATGTTCTAAAAGTGTATCATAGTTTGATAATGTTTCATAGGAGATTTGAATTTATTAATTTGCTGTTTTTCAACAAGCCTATAACTTAGATTACATTTTTTCATAAAATGAGTTGATAATGCTGGTGGTAAATCTGGATCAGTAGGAGCATAAGCAGTAGGGACTTGGAGAATTCCCAAAATCCAAGAGGGTGAGTTTATCCCAGGATGGCAGTAGAGACCAACTTCCCAAATCCCTTGAAAGTCACAGTGTAATAGAAAACATGATACTTCTGAAGCAGCATTAACCACAGTCTTATAGCGGTAATAAACTGGAGGCTGGTTGTTACCGTCATCAAAACATACAGCTATTTTATCAAATAAATGGAGGCAGCCTGATGCACCAATCCCTGAAGAGTCATTTCACTGAAGTTTCGCTAAACATCATTGGTAGCAGAGAAGTCTCCCTTCTATTGGGGTGGACAGGGAGTTTTAGGGAACCACACAAATCTATACAATTAAGATGTTTTTCTACTTTTAACTGCCAGTTTCCCCGTGGTTGCTATGGTAAATTAAGGCAAGATCTATTGTCTAAGTTTTTCATTTTCATTAACTTTATCATAGATATGTTCTCTCCAATAAAGAATGCTATACTTATTGAATACCCAAACATTTCTAGTACTCAGAAGGCCAGAGGGTTGGGGTTGAAGTCTGAACCCATCTGGACCTTCCAACCACCTGACCCTGAAACCTTGCCACACACAAGTAATGTCAGCTTCTGGAGGGAACTTTTACTCTTGCTGTATCCTGATACCTAAAACCATGCCTGGCATATCCTAGATTTTCAATATGTATTTATTGAATTAAGTAAATGAATGAATGTACAATGTAGCAAGGTGAAGAGAACGTAACAGAATTGAAAGACAAAACCATAAACAGGAAAGACTGAGCCTTACTCTTCTCTCCCATAACTTCTTCCCAGGTAAAAACACTTACATTGGGGATACTGGTTATACTGGTAGGATTTCACCCCTCATCTCTCACAATCCACTACAAATATGGATTGTCACATAATGAAATAAGGGAGAAGTGAACTTGGAAAGAATAGCGAAAGATTTCATCATGAGAACAGTTGTCTTACCTATGCAAACCTCAGGAAAGTCTTATGCACATATCTTGAACTTGAGACATCCTTATTGCTTACTGTCACGTGCTATGAAGTCAGTAAATACTCCCAAGTTTCTGCAATTCATAGTAGCCTCTGCCTAATTACCTGAAGGTCCCACAGAGGCCCTGGTTCCTGAGGGAAGAGTTTGATAACAACAATAATGTTAATAATTATAGCTAACATGTATTTGAAATTACTATGTGCCAGGCACTATTAGAAGCATTGTAAATGCATTATCTTATTTGATCCTTCTAACAACTCTGTGATGCAGGTGCTATTGTTTTGCCCATTTTCTTTATGAACTAAAGCACAGAGACATTATTTATTTGGTATTAAACCCTGAAAGTTAAAGTTCAAAATGAATGTCACAAAAATTCAGTGTTACTGGACACAGAGGAGATTGTTGAATAATAATACCATTATTTTCTCTGTCCCAGTCCAAGTAAACTTGCAGATTACTATACTAAATTCATGCAGCTATGGTCCAGAGCCTCAGAGAATCCCTCTAGACCCATGGTTCTCACAGGGGCTATTTTGCCTCCCAAGGGATATTTGGCAATGTCTGAAGATATTTTTGATTGTCACACGGGAGTAGGAAGCTTACTAGCGTCTAGTGGGTAGAGGCCGGAAATGCTGCTAACCATTCTATAGTGCACAAGACAGACTCCCCTCCGCACCACACCAATAAAGAATTAGCTGGCCCTAACTATCAATAGGTCAAGAAACTCTTGAGAGAAACTCTAGATTCTCTCTTGCTCTCCATTCTGAATCTACTTTCTCTCTTTTGACAACTCTGGCTTCTGTACCATGACTTCCTCTAGTTTCTCTCTCTCTGAATATCTTTCAGATTGCTGCTTCAGTTGGACTGTCAACTTCAGCTTGATTATGGCTTTGTAAAGGTTAGATGTTTCAGGCATCACAGCCCTGCTATCCTTTCTCATTTTTCAACAAACTCAGAAAGAAATTGCTGGTGAAATTACTAATGAAACTCTCAGAGGATGTGGGACTTGAATGGGTCAGATTTTAGATGGGTAGCTTTTGTTTCCAATGGGACAGAGTCTAAAACATAAAATGATTAGAAAGAAGAGAACTGGGATTTCTAAGAATCCTGGCATAGTACATAAAACCTTCACAGGAAAAAAAATTTTTTTTCTCTTGTGAACCAGGACAACAGATTTATCATAGAAATGACTTGATGTTTAAAAGAATTGTATCAAAATAAGTCAATTTTGTGAATAACATTTTAAGGTGATGTATCCCGTTGTTACAATAAATTATCGTGACCCAAATAACCCTGATGAGCCTGTGTTCTTGAAGAGAACTTGTACTTTTAGGTAAGAATGGAAACCTGACTAGGTATGTAGAAAATAGAAAAAAATAAAAGCAATATTAAAACAAAGCAGTATTTTCTTCAGTTACTGAAGTTTAATATTGCCAGTGTAATTAGGCTCATTTCCAATTGATTTTTTTTCCTCTAGAGGCTAAGTTAGTCTTAGAAATATATCAGTGGTATTCAGTGGCATATTCTTTAAGCATTATGATTTATACGCAGAGATTGTTGTTATCTACTTTGAAATTTTGAAAGGTGACAACCATACCTCCAGGTAAAATCTTTAATTTTGTCACCCTCTTTGGAATAAACAGACCACAGTTAAGTTCCTGAGTATAGATAATGAATGTATCTCACTCCCAGAAGTACCAATTCTGCAAAGAAGAATGTTTTTAATTGTTATGGTAATCATAACTTTAGTCTTTCATGTGTTGATATGCATTTTCTATAGTACATGAAATAGAAACTCACCAACAAGACAAAAAGGAACAGAGAATATCAATTGCTTTTGTCTTTTTGCTTTTTCTTGCATCAGTATTCTTCACTTTATTTTACCCTTTATTACAACCTACATCAGAAAGCGGCAAAAGACAATGGGTTAAATGAAAATGAATCTATTTTGGCTCTTTCTTGTAGCTCTGCTAAATTATAATATTTTTTTTTTCTGAGATGAGATAAATTATTTGTGAAAAATGAAATGAGTCTTGCTTTAGATCTTTTTTTTTCATTGCACTAAATATGAGTTTTCAGAATTGGAAAGGTAGATATTGAACTGCTATAATTATACAGCTGTACATTTATGGTTACATTCACTAAAATTATTTGAAGAAAATTTTCGTAAGAAAGGCAAAATGTAAACATCTACCTTAGTTTTTATCTTTGTAAAAATAGTCAAATGCTTATAGGAAAAGAGAGTTTCTTTTTATATCTTTTTATATAGTTCTTAATAAGCACCAGGTAGGGACATGATATATTTTACATACACACACACAAAACTTGGTTTTCAGAAAACCAAGAATAATGTGTTGTGCTTTTTCTTAAACTACCATAAAATTTCACCTTAAGAGGAACATTTCCTGAATAATCTAGAAGTCATTGTATCTTTAGCACAAAAGTTCCTGTTTCTAAGAAGACAAGATCAGAGGATCTTCTTAAAGAAATCTATTCATGTAGCTTCCTGGCCACTAGTTAAAACAAAGCCATACCTTATGGATAAAGTCAGGTCATCTCCTCTGTTACCAAAATAAATTAAAGAACTGAGACACTTTCTACCAGTTTCAATGAGGGAGACTTCTTTTCCTATTACCTGTGTATATCAGGTGAACATTTTTATCATCCTCAGTAAACCAGGTGTTTCTCTCCATTCTAACTGTTTTACTGGGGTCAGCCAAACATATTGGATATACTGAAAACACAAGCAAAGAAGTATTGACAAAAGCCCTTGTAATGAAAGAGGTATATAGATTCCATTACTGAGTTGGCATTGTCTTAGTCTATTTGAACTGCTGTAATAAAATACCATAGACTGGGTGACTTAAACAACAAACACTTATTTCTCACAGTTCTGGAGACTGGGAAGTCCAAGATCACGTCCAGACTTGATGTCTGGGGAGAGCTCACTTCCTGGTTCATAGATGACCAGCTTCTCACTGTGTCCTCACATGATAGAAGAGTCAACGGAGGTGTTTTGGGTCTCTTTTTATAAGGGACTAATTGCACTCATGAGGGCTCCACCCTCATGACCTAATCACTTCCCCAAAGTCCCACCTCCAAATACCATCGGTTGGGTTTCAACATATGAATTTTGAAGGGACACAAACATTCAGTCTACAGAAGCATGTTTCGAGAACACGCATCAGGGAAGGACTAGGCAGAAGTGAAATATTCTTCCAGGCTCTCCGTCCTTGTATCATGGTATGATCACCAAAGTGCATTCCAGACAATAGAGCCACAGCAGAAACAAATACCTATAGCAGGGGTTAGTGAACCTGGTGGCCCACTAGAATCACCTGGGAAGCTTTAAAAGATCTCTGCACCCTGCACCTAGTTATTTGAATTTAATTTATCTGGGTTGGGGTCTGGGTATCAACATTTGAATAATGCCTCTATAAGATCTAATGTTCAGTCATGTCCGAGACCCACTGGTCTATAGCTATGGAAATAATGAGACGGAATCCAAGCCAGGAATGACAGCTGCATACCAGATAGGCAGGAGAAAACATGGATTGAAAACCAGGCAGATGTCTTCAGAGGCAGATACTTCATCAACCCTGAGCAGCTAGCCTCTTGCACTTGATTATGTAATGAGTCATGAAGGTCTGTGGATTTCTCACTACTTATGGGGGAGTTATACAAATTTTTTTTTTCTAGATTTATTTGAAAGGAGTGAAAGCACTTTGATTTACTTAAAATGTACCTCATTATCATTAGTTAAATGAAACTTCAATTTTGGATTTTTAAAAAATAATACAGTATTTTTTCCTTTGGCTTCCTTAAATTTAAACACTTAAAAAAAGGAATGCATGCTCATTATTTGTAATAAAGGCTTATATTAAAAAAAAAAAAAGGATGGCCCTTGACCTAACACTCTGTGTCCTCAGTCCTGGTCGCCCAAGGCAATCATTGTTAACTCTTCCAGTTGTTTCTTCTGGTGTTTATTTTCATATTTCTCAATGATATGTTCCTACTGTTATTATTTTTTTTTTTTTAAGATTTTATTTATTTGAGAGAGAGAGAATGAGAGACAGAGAGCATGAGAGAAAGGAGGGTCAGAGGGAGAAGCAGACTCCTTGCTAAGCAGGGAGCCCGATGTGGGACTCGATCCCGGGACTCCAGGATCATGACCTGAGCCGAAGGCAGTTGCTTAACCAACTGAGCCGCCCAGGCGCCCCTCTACTGTTATTTTTATTGATCAACATTAGATCTTCTCTCTAACTTCCTGTTTTGGTGGATGAAGGTTCAGCCTGCTGAATGCACTCTCCCTTCCCTTCCTGGTATAGTTATATCAACACATCTTTGGTTTCATTTCCAGGAACTCAGCTCCTTAAATGCTGCCTTCTCAGGGTCCTGGATGCACTGGGCACTGGTCAGAGTTGATTTAAACATCTGCCTCTCAGGAATTCAGCAACAAGCCTCCTTTCTCAACCCATAGGGATCATTAGGAACAGGCAGCTTTTTCTTATAAACACTTTTTTAAAAGTTTGAATAAACCTCCTTTTACTGCATAATGGAACTATCAAACGTTTCCTTAAAATTTCCAATTTTTGGGTACATCCCCTATTCTGAAGGGGGTTACCTTCTATGTCTCAAAAGTGACTTACTGTTCTTGGCATCAGCCTGTAATTATTCCAAGATGCCCACTCCCCTTTGGGTTGGGGCCACTTCCAGTGATTTCCGGGAAAATATCTGACATACTTCTAGCCTGAGAAGAGAAAAAGACAAAAACAGAACCTCAAATTCCATTTGTAGCAGGGAGTCTCACCACAATGCTAAGTGATTTTCCTGGGTGATTATTATAAGAGAATCCTTCATTACAGCTGCAGGCTCAGACAGGGTTGTCTCAAAACTAGTTTCTTTCCTTTATAGAAATGTCTCTATACACTCTCAACACAGGCACGGGGAAGTGCAGAGCTGAGCAATAGTTCATGACTGGTGATCAAACAAGAAAAGATTCAGGATGTTTAGCATGAAGAAATGTGAATGTTTTGGGGCGCCTGGGTGGCTCAATCAGTTAAGTGTCCAACTCTTGATTTCAGCTCAGGTAATGATATTAGGGTCATGAGATCAAGACCCCACCCCACCCCCACCCCAGGGGGCTTCAGACTAAGCATGGAGCCTGCTCCTCTCTCTCTCTCTCCCCCTCAGCCCCTCTACCCACTCATGCATGCTTTCTCTGTCTCTCTCTCAAATAAAGAAATACATTTTTTAAAAAAGAAATGTGAATGTTTTAATTTAGAATCTCTCTCTTTTTAGTAATGAGCTTGATTTTTTTTCTCTGCTTGGACTAGATCTGCCTCCTTTTCTCTTCCAGAACATTTTCTTCTTCAATGATATAAAACTATGTGTCATATTCTGGGTATGTGACCCCTGACTTTCCTTAGGAGTCTAGCCAAGAGCACTCAGGGACTCTGTAGGGCAGCCACCTAGACCTGGAGGAAGACCCGTGGCTTCTTTGAATGGCTCTTTCTGGCTGGTTTTACTCCCTCTTGGTATTGTCAGTTCAAATTTCAGTTACTCAGTCCACCATGACAAGTATGTGAGTTGGAATTAATTTGAATGAGGCTAATTCTCCCTTTTATGCCAGAGAACACACACATCCTCTTTTGCAAGGTGTGTGAGAATCCTGGCTCATCTCACACCCCCTGGCCTTTGTCCTTATTTCCCCTCTGCCTTCATCTTTCATATGGCAACGGCTTCCTCAGTGGAGCCCTCCTGGAGGTCTGGTATGGTGGTGTCTTTCTAAGTCCTTCCAGGCAGACTTAATTATTCCCTTATTTTTTGTTTTCATAACATTTTGTCCATATCTCTGTAATAGTTCTTCTTAATTTCACACTGTAATTCACTTCCTTCTTCTCCAATTCCTCTATCCTCCATTTCTTACATGATTTAGTGTTCACTGTACCTAACTCAGTGACTGAGTCAAAACAGAGGATAAATAAGTGTTTATTGAACAAAGTAATGAAAAAATGCTAAATTAATGAAAAATGCTAAGATGGAGGCATTGGGAATAGTCTATGATTTATGCTTTTTCTTCATAGGAATATACTGCCAGGCCTCTATTATACTTCAGAAAAAAATAAGCACCTGTGACCAAAAGGAACCATGGACTACCAAAACTGTTCAGGTGTATTTTTAAGGGTTATTGTTCTTCCAAGGACCCAGTCTTTTTTCTGCACTTCAGAGACTGAGAGGACAGAATAATTATCTAGGTATCTGCTCCTCTTCCACACTAGGTGACCTAAGAAAACTCCTTTTCTTTGATTGCCAATGACATTCATCAGAGATCTGTGGGAAATATCTTTTCTAAATTTGCCCTTGGCAATTAACTGAGTGAATTTTTTTTTTTTTTCCAGAGAGCTAAAGAGAACAGGCTGCTAGATATAGCATGTTATAATAAGAAGATAAGAGGATAATTTTCCAAAGAGCCTCTAAAATTTGGAGGATCATGTCAGCCATCCAGCTTGAAAACTGAAAACTATTGAAAGTATTTTTTTAAACTTTTTAAAAAATGATTTTATTTATTTATTTAGAGAGAGAGATAGAACGTGAGCAGGGAGGAGAGGCAGAGGGAGAAAGAGAGAGAATCCTGTTGAGTGCCCAGCCAGAACCAGATGCAGGGCTCGATTTCATGACCCCGAGATCATGACCCGAGCTGAAATCAAGAGTCAGATGCTCAACCAGCTGAGCCACCCAGGTGCCCATTGAAAGTATTAATTTACAAATTCATACAAGTAAAATTCACGTAGAAACTAGAAGATGGGGTACCTTATACACACTGTGCATGTGAATGATTAGTTTTCAGAGTCTTTGCAACCAATATTTATCTTATTGTTTAACTATTTGAATTAGTTTCCTAGGGCTGCTCTTAACAAATTACCACAAATTTGGTGGCTTAAAACAATAACAAAAAAACAAGTCTGGTGACTTGTGAAAATGACTTGCAACATTGCAAAATTACTTGACCATGGGTGTGTGTGTGTGTGTGTATGTTATTTCTTATGGTCTAGAATTTATGCTCTGATTTGTAATTCTGCAATTTAAGAAATTAATTGGAGTCATTTGGTTAATCTTTATTGAACTCTAGATGTTCAATTATGAGAGAATCAATAGATATATTTAGCTGTTCTTTACTAGCATCCATTGGTCAGTGATATTTACATGATTGAATAAGGTTCTAATTGCTTTAATCTCAATTCCTTTTAACAATTTATTTGGCCTGTGACAGATCAATGGATCAGTGTAGTGAATTTCAATAGCAGTGGAGAATTGTATTTACATTTTCTTAAATACAGCACTTTAATTTATAAAACTTTTCTATACAGTAAATGATTTGATGAATTCCTCTAAAACCTGCTTTGCTTGGTTATGGAATAAATAAGACATGTTTAACAAAATACATAGTTGAATTCTTATGATTAAAAAAGGAATAAATTATAACTGGTAGTTAAGGAAATTGTACAACAATGAGTCATTGTTTGAATAACTTGTTTTTATGAAAGTGGTGAATAAGAAACCTTTTAAAATATTAAAGATCAAGGCAGTAAAAAAGACCATGTTAGCCAGTGTTGGCCCTTTTCATTAACCAAAACATAGGGAATATTTACTGCTTTGTAAAGAAATTCTTGGTGCATTTAATATTTTGGGTTTCTTAACTTATCTGGTTAATTTTGAACCAGAAAAAATGAGAAAGAGTGAAATCAGAGAAAGTAGAGTTGAAAAAAATGTGGTAGGAAAAGAAAATAGAATCATTAGGTTGCGTGTAAACAGTCATCAGAAAGATGTACATGTGTGTAGGAAAAGGATCGTTGAATTGATTGTTGGCTAGAGAGAAAAGGATAAATATCCTACCTTCTTACTGCTTCATTTTTCTCCTCTCCAGCTTTTAACACATTCTAAAAAGTGTTCATATTAATTACTGAAAGCAATATGTATGTAATTGGACTGAATGAAAAGTTACAGAAATATGGTCAAAGAGTATAGTATGTCTCAACTTTAGGAGAAGGAAAGAAACTGCCTTCATTACTTTTCAGTATCTAGGTTGGAGAGGGAGACACTGTGGGAAGACACAGTCTACCCTATCAGGCAAGGCTGGCGTAAGGAACGTGGAAAATGGTATCTGCCCAGCAGTTCTTTACCGCATGTGGGAAAGGCGTGTGTAACGAAGGGAATACACATGTCATCTTTGTGTTCTCATCTGTGCTTTTTCTCCATTAAGCAAGAAAAAGTCCAAATAACTCCTGGTTAGATTTCCAAAGAAGAGGGGAGATATAAAAAGAAAGGTTTGTTAAGAAGTAGAATAAAGAGAACATAATCCTTTAGCATGGTGGTTTATGAATATAGAAACCAATGGGCGGGCCCTAAGTTAAACCAGTGTGAGAAAGTGGAAAGAATTCGGAGGTTGGGCTCCAGGGCAAGAGTCCCTTCCCCTAATTAAATGGGTAGATGCTGGTAAACCAGCACACTTTTCTGAGCCCCAATTACATCCTCAGTAAGATGAAGGGTCTGGTACAGATGAGAATATCATAATGTGTGGTTGAATGAAAAGCACTAATAAGTCAAAGCTGCACACTTAATTTGACCTTTGGGTAGAAGAGTGATATCACTTATGGCCACATACTGTTTTTAAATGACATTTAACTTTTTGGGAGATATTATTCATTATTTGTAATAGTGTCTGGGCAAGAGGTGATGAATTATCCAAATTTATCACCATTGTCAGGAAAACAACTAAAACTTCATGGCTCTCTCATTTAAGGAAGAATTGACAGATTTGACTCTTTAAAAACAATTGCATGGCAAATCACCATAAACAAAGCAAAAGAAAAATTGCACATTGTGAAGAAAATATTTGCATCTTAAATATTTAAGAAATAAAGAAGGTACTAAAAGTAGGAAAGGGAAAAGCTAATAGTGATAGAAAAATGGGCAAAAGACATGGCACACAGTTCACAAGAAGTGAAAACTGAGTTTCTGATCTTTAAAGATATTTAAAGATATTCAGGCTCACTTGTAATAGAAGAAATGCAAATTAAAACTATATTGAGATACTATTTCTCACCTGTCAGATTGGCAACGATCCATTTTTGGCAGAATATTCTGTTGGCAAGGTTATTGTGAAACAGGCACTCTTGTACAGTACTGGTGGGAATGCAAAATTGTTATGTCCCTATGAAAAGAAATTTGGCAATATTTTTCCAAAGTACATGTTCATTTACTCTCTGACCCAGCATTTCAACTTCTAGGAATATAATCCAAGAACATACTAGTATAAATGGAAATGACATCAGCAAAAGATTATTCATTGTGTTAATTGTGTATATAATTGGTGCTATGCATGTATAATATAGTAAAGAATTATATATAGATATAAAATTACATATATATGTAAATATACATAAATGCAATTACATATATGCATTTATCCCTCTCTCCCCTCTAACCCCTGACAATTAACCATCATTTTACTATCTTCATAATTTTGTCTTTTCCAGAATACCATATAGTTGGAATTATACAGTATGTGTATGTTTAAAGACTTGTGTCTAGATTGAACATAATAGGTTGCACATCATAGGTGAACAGAAAATAAATAGAGAACTACGATATTGATAAGAAGAAAGGACTGTTGTGAATTTTTGGAACCACAGTTTCCAAATACAAAGCAGAGAGATGTATACAATGTCAGAGATCGAGCATGTGGGGCAGAGAGAGACATTCTTAAGAGCACCTACATTAAATGATATGAGAGAAGGTAAGAAATACCATATTCCTTAAAAGGTGCTTAAATATTTACTTTAGTGACAAGTGTCCAAAATTCCTACATCTAAGATGTATCTTATTGGATTAGTTTTCAAAGAAGGTCTTTAAAAGTTCCCCAAATGGTAATAATCTGGCAGCATTTGCACCTAAATTTACCAGAGAACTTGCTGACCACTGTCTGAGAGTAACTGTTCCTATTGAATCTTTGGAAATTAAATTTATGCTGGTGGACCATTTTAATTATTTTGATTTGAAATTTGGAAGGAAAAATAAAAACCTTTAGAGAGTCAAATATCAGAGCCCCACTATATTTTGACATGTGAAATCAAGGGAAGAGGGCCCTGAAAACAAATAAGGAAAAGTCATATACTTTTCCTCTTACATAAAACAGCAAGTAATTCAACATAAAAATCAGTATCAAATATAATTGCTTCCAGTCTGCTCATCAGAATTCTTTGCAATTGAACCTTCTTCTTTCATTCATATAGCTATATGGGCTTTTCTTCCACAATATACCAGTGAAATCAAGTGCCCTGACTCATTGTTTTCAGTGGAATCACATAAGAGAACATCTGTATCTAAACTCCTGGTCATCAGGACTCTTCATTCCCTGTCCCTTACCTGTCTCTTGAGCCTCGTTCCCTTTCAGCTCTTCAAATACATCAAAATCCCTTCTGCCAGTCGGTCTTTGGATGTTTGCTCTGCCTGGAGCACTCCCCACGTCCCCTAGCTAACTCTTACTTACCACTCTTTGGGTCCCTGCTCAATCAATTGTCAACTTGCTCAGAAAAGTATTCTTTGTCCCTTTAGATCAAATCAGAACTCCTAGTTATATGTTCTCAAAATTTCTATTAAGTGTTCTTTCAAAACCCTTGTCACAGTTTTTAATTACATATTTTATGATGTTTTGATTTTCTGCCTCCTCTTTTAAATTGCATGGTCCATGAAGGCAGGGACCTTTATATTCTCAGTACTTAATATCGTGCCTGGGGTATGTCTATGTCGTGATATCTTTGGTTTCACTTAGCTTGCTGTCTTGATTCTGTATTCCTTGCTGCTTTGAACTCAGAGATACATCCACAAATTAAAAAAGGTCGGTCTCAATCCTGGCAGCTCCTAAGAATCATCTCAGTGGGTTTTATAAATGGGTCTCACCTCAGATCAATCAAATCAGAATCTCCAGGGCGGTGATTCTCAAAGTGTGAGATGCTGTTGACCAGCACATCAGCATCACCTGGGAATTTACTAGAAACGCAAAATCTTGTCCCTTCCCTGAACCTACTGAATCAGAAGGTGTGGGTAGAGACCAGCAATCTGTTTAACAAGCACTCCAGCTGATTCTGGTACATGTTAAAGTTTGAGAACAAAACCACTGTTCTAGCAAACATCAGAGTCAACTAGACAGCTAATAAAAATACAGGTTGCTGAGCCCTACCTCCAGAGCTTCTGAGTCAGTAGGTCTGGGGTGGGCCTAAGAATTTACATACCAAATAAGTGCCCACGTAATGCTGACACTAGTGGTCAAATTTTGAGAATCACTGCTCTAGGGCTGGGGTCAAAGAACTTTTTCTGTCATGACAAGATGGCAAATATTTTAGGCTTTGTGTGTCACGTGGTTTCATGACAACTCCTCAGCTCTGCCATTGTAGTGGGGAAAGCAGCTATGGACCATATATAAACAAATGGGTTTTCCAGCACTGGGCTGGATTTGGCCCAATGGGCTATAGCGTGCCAGTGCTTTGGCCTAATGGACTATGGTATGCCAGTTCTAGAGGCTGGGCCCCAAGTATTTTCTCAGATGGTGGTTCTGAACCTTGTGTGTACTATACTAAAATCACTGGATGAGATTTTAAATAATCTCAATTCTCCAGACCATAACCAGTATCTCTGAAGTAGGGCCTGGGCATTAGTGTTTTTAAAGCTCCAAGTTATTTCTGGTATGCAGCCAGGTTTGGGAAGTATTGGTTTGAAACATTGGCTAATCCTCTGATTTCTGATTCTGGCTTGTTCTTGACCATATTCCCTGGAATCTCTCTGATCCTTGACTTGTTGTTGACCCTGACCCCCTTAGGGAATGTTAACCAACTATAAACCATGTTAGGCAGGCGGATTGTAAAAAGACCTGGAAACAACATGAAGCATGTAACCTTGAACCTTTAAAATGAGCTTAATTTGCAAATAAAATGTAGTTCATCAACAAAGAAATAAATTATGAAGGAATGAGTTTTGGTGGCTTGGAGACTGTCCAGCTGATCCCTATTATCCCAGGATAGAATTACTGTGGGTCAGTTTTCCAAAGGCTGATCTCAGTTCTTAAAGTATATCAAATAGTTTGGGACCAAAAGGAAACTAAAGGAGCTTTTGGAGAGTCAAAAATGATTGGAACAACGAAGACACAGGACGCAGTACGGTTCTAATTTATCATGATTCCTTTGGTAAATCAGTCTGTTATCTTCTATTTGGAGAAAAAGATAGTGTGTTCCTGGACACGCACGTGCACATGCGCACCTGCGCACTTGTGTGTCCTTGTGGTTTATAATTGTTTTGCGAGGCAAGAATGTCTGGAAATGCTGATGGCGGATGTTTTCTTTTACCTGCATGTTTGGTGCTAGCACTCACTTAACAGGCCAGTTAGAGGTGTGGATGCTGCAAAGTGTGGATTTCCTCATGAGATTCTGCAGGCTCCTGAGATTTAATGAGCTTCCTTCAAAAGGAAGGTGTCTATCTGTGTCTATGTGTGCAGGCGGTATAACATGGGTCCAGTGCTGTTCAACAGAACTTTCTGTGATGATGGAAACTTACTATATATGCACCATACAGTGCAGTAGCTATTGGCTGCATGTGGCTCGTGAGCACTTGAAATGTGGCTGGGGTGAGTAAAAAATTAATTTTTAAGGTAAGTTAAATTTTTTTTTTTTTAAAGATTTTATTTATTTGAGAGAGAGAGAGACAGCGAGAGCAGGAACACAAGCAGGGGGGAGTGGGAGAGGGAGAAGCAGGCTTCCCGCCAAGCAGGGAGCCCGATGTGGGACTCGATCCCAGGACCCTGGGATCATGGCCTGAGCTGAAGGCAGACGCTTAACGACTGAGCCACCCAGGCGCCCCAAGGTAGGTTAAATTTTTTTATAGCTACATATAAGAAGTGACTACTGTATTGGACACTGTGGCTTTCATCAGTTAGAGCACAAGTCTTGGTATATGACCTTCACATTACTCCTACTTAAGAAATAGCCCCTCAGGCTGAACATCGATAGAGATGGGCGTGGAATACAATGCATCTATGACTGGGATGGGGAGAGCACGTGCCCTTGGTGGAGTTATGCCTATCTCATTTTAGTGCCAATTGTGAAAAAAGTAGGAATAACTATGGTGCCCGACCAGCCGCACGATGATTAGGTAGGAAAAAGGTAACAAACACCATTCTGGAATGCACTAGTTACATTTTTTGAGGATAACTAGTTGGTGATATGGTCCGACAGACTGGAAATCTCAGAGGTGAGAAAAAGCTATGTGTGCAGAAGCAAGGACCCCAAAATAAACTTCAATTTGTTGAACCCAGAGTTTCTCAAACTGACTCCAGAACTCATGTCTGCATGTGCGTGTGTACTATCTACTAGCAACCACAGAGCTGGTGCTCCATGCAGCACACTTTGGGAAAGAATGCTCTATAAAATGGTTTGGTTGCTGTTCCTGCTGTAAAAAATATTTCCAAACATTCCGTTCCTGGATTTTTCTGCTCCTTTCTTTTTTTCCTTCTGCTTTCTTATGTAGCTGGGTCTATGTCAGGAGCCTCCTAAGGCCTTGGCGTGAGGGATTGTGCCATAGGAATCAGAGCCATGGCTCATGCCACTGGCTTGTGCCCTTGTAGCAGTTTGAGCCCCATCTAATGTATGCAGTCTCCACTTGGTGATGGTTGGCCGCTGGGCACAGCCAGTTATATGGCTCGTGGGTCAAATAGCACTTGGTTCATGATGGGCCTCTCAGGTAACTTTATGTCTTAATAGAGGTTGGGTTTTGAAGTTTGAGGATTTCTAACTTCACTTAAAAAAACTAAATGGAAAAGGAGCAGGTGATGCTTTTTGAATGTACAATGCCAAAGATGCCTGTGAAGTCAATTTCTCTAGTTTGTAATCATTTTATTATTTCACAGCATATTCAACTAAATGGAAAATTGTTGCTCATATCTAGCTTTTCTATTAATATCCACCATACCTTCTTATTAGTCTGTGCACTTAGTTTATCTTCATACATGCAGAGTGGTTTCTTTTTCACAGTTGCTCAGCCAAGCAAGATAGGGGACTATAATTACAGAGAAGTGTAACCTTTTTAGAGTCAAAGCATTCCCTGCATAATTTTTTGTGGTTGTTCAGAAAATAGATAACAACTGCAAAGTAATCCACATTTATTTTCACCTTTGCCAAATTATTTATCAAATTTCATGGCTGGTCATTTATCAAAGGCCATGGCTGGTCTAAAGAAATGTGAAAATGAACTTAATTTCTTGTTAAAATATTTTGACTTATGCTTTAAATAAACATATACAATTTATTGATTGGATAAAATATTAGTACAAGTAAAATATGTTTTTTAAAGGTAAGATTATAGCTAAATACTCACATATTTTTATATTTCATCATACTTATTGCCAGGACTCCCAGAACAGATTGGACAATTGTTTTTACTTATTTTTCACTTTTTTACTGAGCACCAGTATTTTCAAACAAAGGACTTCTTTGGCAGAGCCAGCAGTAACAGAGTTCCAAATATACTTATGTGCAGATTATCCAGTTCTCTTTATTCTTCCAACTTTATTTATTTTGTTTCTTACATGTTAAGATGTTAACATAATAGGTCAAAATTCATGCTTACCTGTCATAAGAATCATAACAGATTTTGGATCACCCTATTACTAGAGAGCTCAGTTTTGTTTACCACCAATGTTGAACCTGGACACATCGTGTTATTTAGAATATTTCTGAAAGGTTAATCTAAATATACGATGTGTGTTGTATTTTATGGGAACTGGAATCATGTAAATTGATAACCAAATAACATAAAATATTAATTAAATCTTTTTAAAATGTGAAACAATGTGTATTATCCATAGCATATAAAAAACAAAGAATAATTTCAAGGTTGGTCTGGCAAATGATGATACTCTATGTAGAAAACCCAAAAGACTCCACCAAAAGATTGCGAGAACGGATACGTCAATTCAGCAAAGTCACGGGATATAAAGTCAATGTACAGAAATCGGTTGCATTTCTATACACCAATTATGAAGCAGCAGAAAGAGAACTCAAGGAATAGGTCCCATTTACAATTGTACCAAAAACTGTAAGATACCTAGGAATAAAACTAACCAACGAGGTAAAAGATCTGTATGCTGAAAACTATAGAACACTTATGAAAGAAATCGAAGAAGACACAAAGAAATGGAAAAACATTCCATGCTCATGGATTGGAAGAACAAATATTGTTAAAATGTTTATATTACCCAAAGCCACCTACACGTTGAACGCAATCCCAAGGTTGCTGTGGCAAACTGTGTTTACACTACTGCCAGGTGGTGGCGCCACTTCAGCTGATAGAAGTGTCCATCACTCCTGCAGCATCCTGGGAACCCAGCTATTACTGCTTATTGGAATTGGGACTTTTTCTGGGGGAATGTGGTGACTGCTATACTGTTATTTTATCATTCACTATTATTGTGGTTTAAAATATTTTCAGATCACATAAAAAGGCATCCGAATATTATTTAAGGCATAGTACATCTTTTAGTCCTGAAAAACAAGCTTTAAAATCAGTAATTTTGGAATGGAAGTTAGAGGTGATGAAATGCAATGAAGAATTTCTCATAATTGTCATTATGGGTTATACATATTTTTGGAGAACTCTGGAAAACATCAGAGATAATATTGCAAAAATTAAAATGAGACATTAAAGCAAAAAATGCATATTTGTGGTAAATTATTCATTCTAGGCAGGCATTTCCCATCACATACTCAACTTGGGAAAAGGAGGCTTGAATTATCAAGGTTTTGAAATATGCTGTGTTCAGCAACTCAGTGCTTGTGCAAAATGCTACTTCTCTAATATGAGAAGAGCTTCCCATTTTTATTTAAGAGTAAGGAAGTTGCCTTGAAGGTGGAGATTGGAGGATAGGAATGAGGAGGGAAAGACAATGGTTTGAGCAAACCTGTTCTAATATCCTCCTGCCTTCACAACTGTCCTGTTTATTTTTCCATTTTGAATATTTGCTCTGATAAAAAAAAACTGACTCAGGAAATAGGTCCATGGACAAGAAGAAGAGAGAGCAACTGAAGACAGCAAATAAGCAATCTACCAACCCTGAGTGCTGTTGCAATGGAGAGGTAAGTATAGAACCAAAAAGAAACTAACATGATAGATTTCTCTGCATTCTCTGTCATCTTTTTAACTTTTCATTAAGTCCTACCTATTCCACTAGCATATCTCTTCTACCAGCTGGGTCCCCATATAGCAAGATTTTAAATGTCAAGTCCCCTAAATATGTTACTATTGCCATATTTCTTCATGGATATTTTAGCTATCAAAGATGGTAAACATTTTCTCCCCACAATGTATTTTAGATCATATTCATTAGGAGCTGACACCCAGTTCCTGTCTGACTACTATAGCACTTGCAAAATATATGCATAAGAGCCATTCATAAATTTCTGGAGATGAGTGATAAACATGAAAGTTTTATTTCCTGGATTAATAATATAACCTATGAATGATGAAGAATTGTTGAAATAAATTATGGCTTACATGTTGGATACCCTTGGAGAGCTGATTTAATTGGATTTCCTATAAACATCTCTCATTATGTATTAGTACATTGCTTAGTTCGGATTTCCCCCAAGAGACAAACCTTTGGGAGAATCCAAACTAATGAAGTGGGAAAGAGGAAAAGGGAAGGGAGAAAAGCCAAAAAAAAGGGCATGTATTAGTGAGCAGGCTGTTGCTGTGATTGCACAGTCATGTGGGGAGCACTTTGAGAAACTATATGGAACACTCCTGTCCCTTGGAGGGCAGGAATGTTGGGGCATTTATCCACCAGCTCTCATCCTCTGTTGTTTCAAGATGGCCCCATCGTCTTAATTCTTCAGCCCTCCAGTACCTCCTGGTTCTATATGTTGAAAACAACCTCAAGCATAGAAGAGAAACAGACCCTTGACATGGGAAGTTAGCTGGCCAGGTGCTTTGTACCTCAGTTTCAGGTGCACTCGGGTGGGCAGAAGGAAAGGGGAGAAGCATCAACATTACTTGCTGCAGGCATAATGCCAATATTGAGTGAATAAAAAATATTAAAACCTCCATGATAAGTGAAATTTGTTTACATACACACTACTAAAAGTAGCCTCATCCATTTTGCTTCCATAGATTTTCTTTTAGACTTGATTGCTCTCCTTGCCAGTTTTGCCTCAAGTGCATATAATGACTTCCCAAGGCATTTCTCAATATTTTTAAAGTGCTTTACACTTAGAATTTCTCTTTAGGGAGTTTCCAAAATATATGCAGCATCAGGTCCTAAAAATATAAAAAAGCAAGAGTTATTACTACAATGACAACAGAGTGAATTTGTAAAGAATCTTGAAAAGGTAGGTGACAAAGTCAATTTTATGAAACCAACAATTCCTTTTGACGTGCGTGTAATATACAAAATGAAATCTTTCAGAATGTATTTATTTTTAACATTTGCATTAATAAAGTTTGACTTAATCTTTATTTAATGTATTATGTGCCAATTTGATGAATCAAAATGTGCATTTTAAAGAAGAAGCAGAATATGGAAGTGAATGGAAAATTGGTATCTTTATTATCTTAATGCAATACCATCTTGATACAGCAAAGACTTCTGGAGTCTGATTTGTTTAACAGAAAGGTAACCTTTGCGGAATGGCTTGGCTACTAAATATTTGGAATTACTTATTACAGATAACACAAATCAACCTCTTACATTTTGTTTTGTTTTTATGTTTGTTTCTATTGAAATGGAAAAAAGTGCACTCTTGATTATCTAATAAATAATGGAGATAGTGAAAGATTTCCTCTCACATTTGTTATGTCTCTAAAGTAGGATGCTAAAAGTACTTGTAACACACAGAGCCTAGACCTCTCTCTTCCCACAGTGCACACTGCCAAAGCTGTTACTTGGCCGAACTGCCTGTTTTTTCCATTACTATTCACGTATGTTATATAAATAGTAATATGTATGTGAATAGTAATATATAATGTATATAATTAAGTATGTATCAATTGCCAGATTAAATTCCTTAAACTGGTGTATATCATGTTATTGCCAAATTTAAGAAGATGAATAATACATCAAGACTAAACTTCACCAAGCTCTACATGATCTACATGATTTTATCTTGCCCATCTAATATTAACCACCACTGTCACCAAATCTATGTCTATGTAAAATTCTGGCCGTTGTCTTTTCAGACTTTTCACATAAAAGGCTCATGCCTTCCTTTTGCTTTCAGTCATTGTGCTTCTAAAATCTAAAGGGAGAATTTTCTTCTTTTCCCTTAAATGTCAACTTTTCATTGACAACTTCTGATAGCAGGCCATGCAGATTTTTCCTCCTTTATCTCCCTTCTTGTTTATTGTGAACTGTGTATAACCTGCAAGAAGTATCTTGTACTTTTCATATTTGCTAATAGTTCAAATAAAAAATACATCAGAACAATTATCTTGAATTGTAATGTGCATGACAATTACTTGGGAAACTTGTTGAAAATGCAGATTCTAGAGTCCCTTCAGATAATTCTGACGAAGGCAGTCGTGGACCACTCCCTGAGAAATATTGTTTTAGTTTCTTCTACATGTAAAACTATAATTTACTCATTCTTTACAGGCTACATAAAATATTACATTATCTTCCTATTCTCCTTGAGTTGATTAGTTGATAAAGTCCTATCTTGACCACTGCTGGGCCAATAGTTAAGCCTTGACACTGAGGTGGTTTTAGAATGTCATAAACACTGATAAGGAGTGAAAACTGCTAGTTGCCAGATAAATTAGATGTCACTTTGGATTATAGGCAGTGATGCCATTTTAGAGTTAACTGTATCTACTGCCAAATAGCTTTCAACAGATTTGTTGAAATGTTTCATATTTTCCTGTAATATGTTAACACCATCTCTAGATGACAGTTAAGTTTTCCAGTCCTAGATGGGAGTAAATGCTTCTGAGGCAAGATGGTGCCCATCTTGTTGGCCCATGATTCTATTTCATAAAAATAGCCCTCCAGTGAGATAGCCATAAGTAGTTTTGAAGGAAAACAATAAAATTTAAGAGTGAATCTTTAAAATTCAAAGAGCAGGAAGATAGAATAAAGCCTTTTTATAAAAGCAGGCTTATTTTCTACTTAATAGGGTACAAGTAAACCTTCAATAAACAAGTAAGCCTACAGCTTCTTCTTGTCTATTTCTTTCTGATCTCTATTACAAAAAATTTGTTAAAATATACTACAGTATATTTCTTTAAAATAGCTATTTCAGATTATCTGTTCTTCAGGTTTATCTATACACTTCATGTCAGCAGGTCATGAGAGGCATACAACCATCCTATAGTCTTTTTTTCTTCCATCTGATTCTCAGTTCAGAATTCATAGGTTAAGTTTTTCATGCTAAAATAAAAAACTTGATATAAAATTTTCCAATTTCTTCTCTTCTTTGCTAGGAAAAAGTCTCATTGCTTAATGACTCATTTACTTTTTTCCATTTCTTTTCTAATGTTATATGTCCTACAGATTACATTGTTATCACTAACCAAGGCATTTAAAATTTAACTTCTTTTTTTAAAAATTTTTTTATTGTTATGTTAATCCCCATACATTACATCATTAGATTTAGATGTAGTGTTCCATGATTCATTGTTTGTGCATAACACCCAGTGTTCCATGCAGAACGTGCCCTCCTCAATACCCATCACCAGGCTAACCCAACCTCCCACCCCACTCCCCTCTAGAAACCTCAGTTTGTTTTTCAGAGTCCATCATCTCTCATGGTTCGTTTACCCCTCCGATTTCCCCCCCTTCATTCTTCCCCTCCTGCTACCTTCTTCTTTTTTTTTTCCTCTTAACATATATTACATTATTTGTTTCAGAGGTACAGATCTGGGATTCAACAGTCTT
>NC_138370.1:58620251-58652518 GCF_054177405.1 Leptonychotes weddellii
CTTCCAGAAAGTGGTCGCTTTTCTGTTCAGAGAGTTGTTGCTCTTCTTTTCTTCGATCTCCTGTTGAGTTTGTAGGTGTTCAGAATGGTTTGATCCCTATCCAGCTGAATTCCTGGGACCAGACGAAATTTAGGTCTCCTAGTTCTCTGCCATCTTGCTCCTCCTACCTCTCTCAAACGTTTTAAATTTTCTTGTTAGAAGCTTATCCTTGCAGAAGCCAATGGAATAAGAAAAGAGAAAAAAACTGATTGAACCTAAAGTAATACAGTTAAAGTTGTTTTGCAGGGACAATAGAAGAGCGTGGGGAAGAAAAAAATTATATGGTTGATAGAACCTAAAGCAATAAATTTCATGGTAGTAGAAGCCATTGGGGCTTTTTGGCTCTGTAGTAACTAATGACCTCAGTATTTCCAGCAACATGAAGATCTTATGTTTGATTTAAATTTAATTAATTGAACACTTGATTTATATTTTTATCAAATAGTGTATTTCCTTTAAAAAGGAATATGCATAATGAGCACAAAGAGAATGGAGTGAAAAGTTAATATTCCACTATTTTTAGACTGTCAATTCCCTGCCCCTCAAACACTAGAAGCTCTTTCTTTGTGTAGCCTGGAAACTTTTACCTTTTAATGCTTGAATCTAAGTATTTTGACTATTAGCAGATTTCTCCCTGATTGTTTTCACAAAGAGTGTAAATCAAATCATTGGTCATGGCGACCCTGCCTATGTGACATTTATGCACATTTTATTTTCTGTTTCATAGCAACAGGTGATGGAGGCAATAAAAATTAAGTTGGGTAAAATGTTTTATGTTGAATAACAATCCATTTTTATGTGGACTGTATCCTGCCATGAATGTAAGCATTCTAGAATGACGTCTGTTTTTTCCCCCTCTTGAAACAAATTGAGAAAAAGTATTTTCCAAGGTCTTTGCCTAGCTTGGAGAATTGCACTTTTACAGTTGTCTTTTCATTAGTAGCATGCATACAAAGTGAATACTGTTTGTGTACTCCACACATATTTTTAATAGAACCCTTTGTGTCATGCCACTTTCCTGTAAATAATGACATTTTTAAGAAGAACTAAAACCTGAAGAATGTGTAAATCCATTGAAATTTTTATGCTCAACTAAACCAAACAATTACCAAGTTACCAATCCTCAGACTTCTTCCTTGGCTCCAAATACCATCCACACCCTGATGACTCTGAAATTTATACCTTTGTTCTCAAACTTTCCAGAATCCCTTACATATAACTATCTACACAACATCTCTAGTTAGAAATATAATGAGCACTTAAAAAACTTAAATGACCAAAATAACTCTTAACTTTCCCCCTAAACTTTTCCCCATTTCTATTTGTGGCAACTTGTCCATCCAGATGCTTTAATTACAAACCTTAGAATCATATTATTATTCATCATAATAGCTCCAAATTAGAAACTACCTAAATGTCTATTCATTGGTGACTGGATAAACAATTGTGATAAATTTATATAATGGAATACTACTCAGGAATGAAAAGGAACCACACATTGATACACTTAACAACTTGCATGAATCTCAAAAATATTATGCTAAGTGAAAGAAATCAGACACAGAAGACTACTATTCTATGATTTCACTGATATATTTTGGGAAAGGAACCATGTAGTGATAGAAAGCAGTCCAGTAGTTACAGGGTTTGACGTAGTGGGAGGGGATTGACTATAAAGGGGCTCAAGGGAATGCTTTTTGAGGATGGAAATTCATGGTGTGTTCACTTACCACTGCAAAGCCATTAAGAAGGTATAGGGAGTAAGATAATAAGAAAGCATGCTCCTTGGTAGGTTATAATTTGTGTAGCAAAAGATGTCATAAAGTAAGTAGTAATAAGCTTTATATAAAATTTTTAACTCCGTGGTCATAAGAATTTTGCTCTAATTAATAATTAACAATTGCTTTCACTGCTTGCTGTGCAACTGTTCATTATAGATCTCGACTTTTGTATAGTATAAAGAAATAAGAGGATCCAGATTCTTTGCACTTTAGTTTTGTGATGATCAAATAATAGCCTAATTACTTCAAAGAGTAAACACTTACTTTTTCCTATGAATTATGAACTGAGGAATATACTGTCACACAATGTCCGTTCAATATTTTTGAGATAAATTTATGTCATTTGTGGGTCCTAAATTTATACAGTATAAGTAATTTTAATTTAATAACATATACTTTAAAAAGGAAGGCATTCAAATATGTATTCAACCATCACAGTGGAACCAAGATTTTCCCTATCCATAAACTTCATTTTAATTGTATTTAATTTATTCTAACTGACATTTGGTTTCTCACAAAGGAGATGCAATAAAAATTTTTATTCTTTCCATCTTGAGCATATGGTTTTCATACTCAAAAGTAAATGTTTACTGTATAATAATACATAAAAGAAAGGAAATGAGAGATGGGGGAAGCTTTGTCAGGCATAGGCATTTGCTTTGATAACTGCTCTGTACTATACTAAATACGTTAGTTGGCCTAGTAAAAATACACTTAAACTTTTCCATCTAAATAATCACACACTATTTCTTAATTACTAAATCTAGAAGTGTACTCTTACTCAAGTTAAATAGCCATAAAATTAAAATAATATTGAAGGATACCGTAATAGAGGAAAGCACACCAGTCATAAGAGCACAGGTGGATGAATTTTCAGAAACTAAATGTGCTTTTAACCAGCACCAAGACCAAGAAGCACAACACTACTTACTGGGTCCCAAGAAATTCCCTCCAAACCCCTCCAAATCACTGCACCCCTCCAGAGAGAATTCACTTTTCTAACTTCTTGTAGCATAGATTAGTTTTGCCTGATTTTGAACTTTACACACAAAAAAATATGCAATTTTTTTTTGTATAGCTTCTTTCATTCAATATTATGTTTTTAAGATTCATTTTTGTGTGCAGCTATAGTTTGCTCCTTCTCATTGTGTTTGTATCCACTATGGAAAAATAGCACAACTTATTCATTCTGCTAAAGTAGATTTTAGTTTCATTGCAATTATGAATAGCTCTACTAAGAACATTCTTGTCCATATCTTTTGTTTAATAGGTACATGAAATTCTGTTGGGTATGTGTAAAATTGCTAGATCATAAGGTAGGTGTATGTTCAGTTTCAGCAAATACTGCCAAAGAGTTCTCAAAGTGTATCAATTTATATTCCTACCAGCAATGTATAGAAATTCTGGTTGCTCCATAGCCTTATTAATCCGTGTTATTTTTTGACTAAAAAAAATCTAGACATTCTAGGAGAAAGGCCTTATAGAATTGTGGCTATAATGTGTAATTTCCTATGTTTAATAAAGTTGAGTACATATTTTATATGCTTACTGGCCATTTGGATATCCTTATTTATGAAATACATGTTCAAATTTTTTGTTCATTTTATTTTGGAGTTTCTTTCCTTATCTCCTTTTTCTAACCTACTGAATTTAGGAGTTCTGAATATGAGATCTTTGTTGTATATGGGTACTCCAAATATTTTACTTTCCATAAGATTTTATGTATTAAAGAATTTTCAGAAAACTATCTCATGTATTAGAATACTACTCTACAGTTAAATAGCTCTTACTTAGCTCTTAGTTTAGCTCTGATACTGCAGTACAAAACCAGCTGAAAACAATATATCAACAAATGAGTGTGGCCAGAGGACCTAGATCTGACCAGATTTAGCCAATAGGCCAAGGCAAGATGGGAGAAAAAGAGGAGTAAGAGGGTAGATACAGTCTCAAATATTTTAGTATTATATTAACTGTAAATGGACCAAATGTTCTAGTTAAAATTCTTTCTCTATTCTAGGGAAAACACATTAGAACTAAGATTGTCAGATTGTATTTAAAAGAAACTAATCAGTAACACACCTTAAATATAAGGCCCAGGAAAGTTGAAAGCAAAAGGATAAAAGTCATTCTATGCAAACACCAACAAAAAGAAAGCTTGCAGAACTATACTAGTAACAGACAAAGTAGACTTTGGAGCAAAAATTATTACTAAAAATAATAACACTCCTAATTTTGTATACATAGTCTTCAAACATGTAAAACAAAACTGACAGAACTAAAAAAAAAAAAAAGTAGACAAAACCAAGATCATAGAAGAGTTAAAATACCTGTATCATGAACTGACAGAACAGACAAAATAATCAGTAGATATAAAAATTTAGAACAATATGATTAACTTTACTATGTCTGTGTGCATAAAACATACTGCTAAATCATAGTACTTAGCATCTGTATTATACGTATGCTATTCAAGTTCACATGGAGCACTTACCAAAATCACATACATATATTTGGACTATACAGGAAATCACAACAACTTTTCCATGTTAAATCAAAGTATGTTCTCTGATCATAGTGGAGTTAAGTTAGAAATGAATAACAAGAATAGAGTGAGAAAATCCCTAAATGATTAGAAAATAAGTGATACATTTCTTTTTTTTCTTTGGAAACTTCTTTTTCCCCCATCACCCTTATTTCCATTTTCTGTTTAAGAATTTGTGAAAGGGAAATACGATATGATCCAATAATTCCACTACTGGTTATTTATGAAAATGAAAACATTAGTTCAAAAAGATATATGCACACATGTTTATTTTAACATTATTTACAATAAGCAAGATATGGAAGCAATCTAAATGTTCATAGATAGACAAATGAATAAGGAACATGTGGTGTATATACACAATGGAATATTATGCAGGCAGAAAAAGGATGAGATCTTGCCATTTTCAACAACATGATGAACCTACGGTAAGTGAAGCAAGTCAGACTGAGAAAGACAAATACCATGTGATTTCAGTCATATGTGGACTCTAAAAAAACAAGACAAAGGAATAAACAAAAAGCAGAATCAGAGAATAAACTGCTGGTAGCCAGAAGGAAGGGGGTTGAGGGGTTGGGCAAAATGGGCGAGGGGGAGCAGGAAACACAGACTTCCACTTATTGATGAATAAGCCATGGGGATAGAAGGTACAGTATAGGGAATGATATGTAATAGTGTTGTATGGTGACAGATGCTAGCTACACTTGTGGTGAGCATAGCATAATGTATAGACTTGTTGAATCACCAAGTTGTACACGGAATTAATGTAACATATCAACTGTACTTCAGCATAAAAAAAAGACAAACGAGAAAAAGAATTTGTAAAAGAACAGCTCAAGACCACCCGGTTGTTGTTGTTCCTACTAATGGGCTGCAGCCCAGTCTTCAATGGCAGGCTGAGCACTCCAGTCTTTAATGAGGAAATGCTGAGTAGGCATAGAGAGCATCTCCAAGCCTTCAGACCAGCTAGTGAACTCGGATTGTATAGCAGTATATTTGTGAGCTGGAAGGAGTCTATTCACCCTGAAATTCCTCCATGGCCACAGCCTTTCCAGCAGCAGCCTGCTCTTCCTTTTCAATCTGTTCAGAATCTCTGTCAAAGTAGAGGTCAGGCGTGGCCCCCTTGGGTATTCACCAGAGATGGTCCCACTCATGCACAGAACTTCCCTGGCTATCTTCTGCCACATCAGAGCACTGAGTGAGCTCTCTCAGTGCAGTGCCCACCTATTGCAGGTGAGAGTCTGGGTTGCACAGAGCAATGTTAGTCAGGTTAACATAAGACACCTTTCTGAGAGGCTGGTGGTCAGCCATGGGATCAGTAACCATTGGAAGGCTGCCTGGATCTCATTGATGAAGGTTCCAGGAGTGAAGTGACTAATGATAGGAGTGGCTTCAATGGCAGCAGGAAACTTCAGCACAGCCCACGGGCCAGTATTCCTGGAGGATGTGACACGGACATCAGCTGGGTTTTTTTAAACTGTGATGAAACAGGAACAACACAAACCTCCCCAAAAGAAAATTCCAGGCCCAGAAGAACTCACAAATAAAATCTTCCAAACATCGAGGTAAGACTCATTACTATCTGAGACAAAATCTTTCCTAGAATAGAGAAAAAAAGGGAAAGCATCCAATTCATCCTACAAAGCCATTGTTAACACTGGTCCCAAACCCTGTCCAGGACATTTCAAAATGGAAGTCCAGTTTGTCGCATATGCGTAGATGCAGGAAACCTCAAGGAAATAACCCAGCACATGTAAAGTTATTTTGGGAAGGAGTGCAGCGTTGCTTTAACATACAGAAAATAATTCACTACATTCATAGCAAAAAGAGGAAAAAAATCCAATAATATTTAGATGCAGAAAAACCATTTGATAAAATTCAATACCTATTTTTGACCTAAAAATAAATCCCCTGGGGGCGCCTGGGTGGCTCAGTCAGTTAAGCATGTGCCTTCGGCTCAGGTCATGATCTCAGGGTCCTGGGATCGAGCCCCAAGTCATGCTCCTTGCTCAGCGGGGAGTCTGCTTCTCCCTCTCCCCCTGTCCCTCCCACCACTCATGCTAACTCTCTCTCAAATAAATAGATAAATAAAATCTTAAAAAAAATAAATCCCTTGGGAAAGTAGGGCTCAATGGGGAGTCCCTTAACGTACAAAAACCTGCAAGAAACAACACACTTCATGGTAAAGTGATAAAAGCTTTACCCTTACAACTGAGGAGGGGAGAACAATGCCTAATACCACCATTCCTATTCAACTCTTTATTGGTGGTGCTCCCCAATGCCAGCCCTCAGAAACTGGAATATTTCAGGATCTAGCAATATCTCTGGATTTCTGATGATACTAATTCTGCATCTACCAGGAAGAGCTCTCTTCTCTACTGAAAAACCACTGGGATTTATCTTGAAAGGCAGAACATTTGCATATAGTACAACCCAGCAGTTTCACTCCTAGGTATGCTATGGAGAAAATTTTGTACCTATGCACCAGGAACAATTAGAAGAAAGTTCATGGCAGCACAGATCATGATATGTATCTTTTTCTATTATGAAAATGGTAGTTGGGGGGCCTGGGTGGCTCAGTAATTAAGTGTCTGCCTTCGGCTCAGGTCATGATCCCAGGGTCCTGGGATGGAGCCCCACGTGGAGCTCAGCAGGGATCTTGCTTCTCCCTCTCCTCCCAGCTCGTGCTCTCTCTCACTATCTCTGTCTCTCTCTCTCAACTAAATAAATAAAATATATAAAAAAAAGAAAATTACAGTTTTTAACAGAATTGATTAATAAATTGTGGAAGTTTAACACAAGAAAGCATAAAATCATGAAAATAAATAAAATAAAATAAAATAAATAACCATCTGATTTGTGATTTGTGAATGCTTAATGTTGAATGCATGCATATATTTGTGAAAAGAAGTTTTAAAAATTAAGGGAATGCTAAACACAAAATTTAAATAGTGATTAGTGCTGATCTGGACAGGAAGCAGGGAAATGGGATGAGGAGAAATACATGAGTAGAGGCAAATAACGTTTTATTTCCTGGTTGGGTGATGGCTTCATTGGTGTTCATTATGTCATTGTTTTATAATGTATATACTTTATGCATGTATCTTCTTTCTGTGTACCAAGTCTGTACACCAAATGACTATGTCTTTTATTACAAATGATAGTAAATCAGGGGAAAAGATTTGCTGCGGGATGATTCCCTTGCTGTGGAGTACATGGCCATTCACGTGCAGTGTCTTATTTTACCTAGTTAATGAGGGTCATCTGAAATGCTTCAAAACTACCAGCTGCTGTGTCTCACTTTTGCAGGTAATACAAAGGCACACCCCAAAAGAAAAAAAATTACAAGACTTGATTGAGCTCTTGGCCGACTTTTATCATCAGATTACCTCAGAGGTTACTGGCCACCCTATGGATGGGCTTCTTTCGGGTAAGACACCCAGTGAGCTGTGATTCCATCACATGCCACGAGCTGAAGAAGGCTGTGGACATGGCAGGCATTCTGTGGCTTATCTAGAAGAGAGAATACAATCGGCTAGCAGCTTGTTTGGTCTATCCAGAACATGGAATGAGCTCATCCAGCAAATATTAAGGCACAAAGTTCTAAACAGTGTGCCCTTTTCACCAGAGGGCAGTTTGAATCTCAATATAATGTTTCTTGAATTTTAGAGCTTCCACTTACTTTCAAAACATTTCTTGTAAATATAAAAGTTTTCTGGCCTTAAAATTTTATAGTATCTGAAAGCTAGAGTTGACTGATGTAATATTTGTGTTTTTCCTCAGACTGTTCTGGATAGTTTAATTCACAGCTGCAACTGGTACCTTGCCTTAGTCAAGATTTTAAAACTTTGTCTTTAGGATAAAACTGCTCACATGTGACTAAATTAGCTTGAGTGTAAACATTTATTTAAAATGTAAGAGTTAGAATTTACTTTTTTTTTAATAGAAAAAGTAATTTAGGAGAATCATTTGGCATTGCTTTTGCTTAGCAAATTATCTATTGTGTTATGATTTTGCAATGGCTGGAGAAAAACCTTCAAAACAGATAAAGGATGAAAAAGTTATTTTTCTTATATTTATATTTTCCTTTTCTTCCTTATTATATGTACTAAATATTCTAGGGTTTGCAGGTTAGTGAAAGCATTCAAAGAAAAAGTAGGTGGCTCAAATAAAATACTTGTTTCTGAAAGCCTATATATTCCAATTGTTATAGTGTAACTAAGAATAAATAAAAAGTCACACAAGTGTTAAAAATGTCCTGGATGGAATTAAAATTTTGGAATTTTAAAATATCAAACTTCTAGTTAACTGGTGACTAGAATGGACTTATACTTATCACTTGGAAAAATATTTTAATCTCAACTGGCTTTACCCAATGATAAATATTTCACAATATTACAAGTGACTTAAAATCTGTAGTACAGATTATTGCTAAAAGTTGCAATAAAAACTTTATTGATGATGTGACTTTCAGCTTTTACCTGTAAAAGGATTATAGTCTCCTTTAAGAAGAAACACATAGTTAAGTGTAATACTAAGCTATGATCAGCTCTGCAAAAACAATTAACCTTTCCAGCTCAAGCATACAGTATAGCTTCAGTTTAGACTGAAGCAAATTATTAGTTATGTAATACAAACTCTGAGGTGTGCAACCTGACCCAGGATGGGGGTAATAGAACCACTGTGGATCTTCACAAAGATGTTTTAGGCTATCCTGCAGTGCTTGTATGCTAAAGAGGAAACTGACTTCTGTATGTAACAGGACTGTGTTCAGGACCAACGCCGGGTTATGGCCTCAAGATACATTGGGACAGAATAAAAAAAAATCAGCAACAAAGCCTCATCTGGCACACTCTGTCTTGATCCTGTGATTTTTTTTGTGTGAGAGTTCAAGTCTTTTGAGTGCTTTTTTTTTTTTTTTCTTTTTTTTGTACCAATTTGTGACTTTGTGAAATTAGCCAAGACATAAAAATCTTTGACTTGCAGACTGGACCAGCACTGACAATAATACACGCTTTATTAAAATTCATACATGTTTAGGTGAAAGGATTGGCCTGATTTTTTTGGTTCAACTGCTAAGGGGATCTGTTAGTGACATTATGACCTGTCCAGCCACATTTATCTCTGTTGTCCTTTATGACAACAAGCAGAAGTCAGGTCTGTCCCACGGGTCCCTCTGTGTCTCCTAGCAATGAAGCCTGGCGGTGAGCCTGAATTGTTGCTATGTATTGTGCAATCTAAACACATGCATGGGAATGGACTCAGCCTTATTAGAACCAGACTGAAGCAATGTGCCAGGAATTATTTACCAGGTTTTAAAAGTCCCAATAAAGCATGGTAAATGATAGATCAAAGGCATTCAAAAATCTGGTGGCTGTTGATAAACTGGACCAAGTTGCTTAGGACTTCGTAACTAAAATGTTTGTTTATATATTGTAAAAAGGGTTATTTAGTGGTGTCATCATCAAGGGAGAAGGAAAGCTACAAAAGCTGTAAAAATTAGTAAAGTCACCTTCAATGAAATCTCTGGTCCAACAAACCCACTGAACTCTGATGAGATTGGATGAAATAGCAGAGCTAATAGCAGGTATCCTGGGGGCATATTTAAAGGTAAGAAACAAAAAGCACTAAGAATTTTCTTCCTTTAGCTTACATTTGAATGGTAATAATGAAAGACCCAATGAGGAAGTCGTCCCTGTGCTTCCTTTTTAGTACTTATCAAATCACACCATGAAAAACCATCTTCCTGTTTGGAGGATGGTGCTATTGGAGAAGCACGGAAAGGGCTAGAACAGGCTTGACTTCCTCGCCATTCATACCACCACTCTTGCCCGTTCCCCTGTTGCCCTTGAATGCCAGGAAGCTGGTGTTGTTTGAGAGCAGGGAGCAAGACAAAAGCGAACTGGCTCGTGTGGGTTCTAATTTATGAAATAGACTCAAAACGATATGCCCCCAATAAGTGACTGCAGCCTCGGGAAAGCATCTTGGATTTCTACTGAATTGCCATCCCTATGCAGTTCGAGTTAAGGGGAGCAGAGCAAACGTGGCATGATCACCGTCACTTACAGCACCACGTTCTCTGTGAGTAATTTTAAGGAGCGAAAGAGGACAAAACTAACGTTTGCTGAGAGGCTGGCGCCTTACATTTTTTTCTCCATTCTATGATGTAGCCCAAACTACCCCTATTTTTAGTAATGAGGAAACTGAGACAGAGAGAGCGAAAGTAATTTGCCAAAGATTATGCTTCTGATCAGTGACAAAGCTGAGATTTGACTTTGGATCTGTCCCCAAATATTTACATTATTCTAGACTAAGACCACCCACCAGAAGCACCTTTGGAGATTCGAAAAAATATGCATGCCTGATAGTATCCTTGATGGATTTGAAAGGAGAGGGAGAAACAATTGATAAAGTTTAAACGTGGACTATGGATTAGGTAACAGTGATTTATCAATATTAAATTTCCTGATTTTGGTAATTGTACTGTGAAAATAATGCCCTTGTTTTTGGGAAATACACACTTAAATATACATCCATAGATAGATATTCTATATCTGTATCTATGTGGAGAGAGATGAACAAATCGATAGAGACAATGACAAAACAAATGGGGCAAGATATAAACAATGCTCGGTGTGAAGCACTGTATTTTGTGAAAATACTGACAATAATACCTTTCATCCCATAGTTCTTTTACTAGGATGAGGGGTGTATTTCCCCCCTCTGAATTTGGGTGGGCATGTCTATGGCAGAAATGATGCTGTATGACTTTCCAGGCTACATAATAAAAGGCAATAGAGCTGCTGCCTGCTCCTCCTGCACGCCCACGCTAGGACCCCGGCTGCCATGCTCTGGGGAAGCTCAAGCAGCCTCTCTGGAAGCCGTGTGGAGAGTCCCCCCACCCTGCACCGCCCGGAAAGGAACGGAGGTGCACAGCTCTCAGCACTGGCTGAGCACTGATCTCATAGCAACACTGATTTGCCAGTCAAAGGAAGAGCCATCTTGCTCAAACTACTCTAACCAGTACCGCTCCTGGTGCTGCACGGAGCAGAGGCAAGCCTTCCCTCTGACACACACCAAAGGTCAGGTCTGTGAGTTAAAATAGAACTGTGTTTTTGTTTTTGTTTTTAAGTCACTACCTTTTGAAATGTTTATTATGTAGCAATAGAAAGCAAGAACTCTGAGTGAAGAGTATATGGCAGTTCTTTATACTATTCTTGTAGCTTTCTCAGGAGTTTACAATGATATCAAAATGGAAGTTAAAAGTACACATACTCAGACTCTACCTTCAGAGGTTTAGTGCAGAGAGGCATGTGTATTTTGAAACAACTAAACAAACCAAAACCAAACAAAAAGACTTCTCAGGAGATTCTGATAGATGTCTTTATTTATAAATCACCAGTCCAGTTGGAAAGGAGCAAATTGAGAACTATGATAAAAAATTATGTAAGTTTCAAAATTATGTCAAATGAAGTTATGCTAAAATATAGTAAGAACTTCAATAAATGAATCATGCATATACATAGATGACTGGGATTTTTTTTAGTTATTACCTGAACCTTTTTTTTTTAATGTGATATTTCCTTCATTATTTGAAGTTTGAGGCCATTCTAATGAGAATTTTTAGGTTCTTTCAAGACTAAGGTTTGTCCTGTATGGCTGTCAAGCTATGAATATTTTTTCTATTCTTTGTGTGAACTTGACATACTGAACACTTCTATGGTGAGAGTTTGGAGAATATGGGTCATATTCTTGTTATAGACCTGTACCCTAAGAAAGGTGACCAGCAATCCAGATCATATTCAAGTGATGTTTCACATTTTGAAATTTATCTAGATTAATGTCAATATCCAAGTGGTTGGACTTCTTGAGTCTACCACGATTGTCCTCTTAAGCAAGTCATAAGGAAGAGCAGGAGTTGTGTCATTTTGTATCAACAAAAGACTTCCACGCAGTGGTTGAGATAGAGAAATGACGTCCTTTGCCGAAGAAACATGTCAGGACCCCAGACAAGCAGATTGAAGCAGGCATCCAGGGTTGACCTGGAATTGAGCAAAAACCTGAAAGAGGTATAGGAGCCTTTTCATCTTGACCAGGAAAACACATGTGAGAGTTGGGTAAGGTGGCCATGACCTTGGTGGGTGTGTTCATGCCAAGCACTATACATTTTACACTCCACCCACCAGTAGAGAATGGGATCTTACTATACTGTCAGATTTGTTTATCTCTGGTGTAGGGGCCTCTATTATTTCTTCTCTCTACAAATGGCACAACAATCTATCCAGTACTTCAAGCCAAAATCAGAGAAAAAACCCCTAGATTTCTCTTCTGTTCTTCGTTTCCATATCAAATTTCCATGTCGTTTGGTCTCACCTAAAAATGCTTATAGTTTTCCTCCACTCATCTTCATTCCCACCTTTGATGCCCTAGTTCAGGCCCTTGTGGTCTATGACAACTACTTCAGTAGCTCCTAATTGGTCTCCTGACCTCACGTATTGACACCTTCTGATTCACCCATTCCTCTTTCCTGCCTGTCACATTTAATACATATAAACCATTATATATTACTCTTTTCTATAGATTTTTTTTTTCTTTTAGAGAGAGGGGGAGTGAGCAAGCACAGGAGGGGCAGAGGGAGAGGGGGAATCCTAAGCAGGCTCCACGCTGAGCTTGGAGCCCAACATGGGGCTCAATCCCATGACCCTGAGATCATGACAAAAGCCGAAAGCCAGAGTTGGTGGCTTAACCAACTAAGCCACCCAGGTGCCCTATATATTACTCTTGATCAAAGTTTTTTGGTGTTTTTCATTATGTGCATATTCAATTTCAGGTCTTTTTTAGGAATCACATGACCCTTCCCAATACAGCTCTTGCCTACCTTTCTAATTTCATCTCTTGCCACTTTCTTTTGAATTTAATGCTTCATCCCTACAAACCTACTTCTATTCCTGAATATTCTATGCTCTCTCACACTCCTGTGCCCTTGGGCAAACTCTTCTCTGCCCCCTCTGTGTTTGTGTCCTGCCTACCTGGCAATTTCCTATTAATGCTTCAAGTCTCAATCCAAATGCCATCTTGTGGGTGCAGTTGTTAGCGTTATCTCCTTTAGAGCAATGATCATATACATTCAACATCCAGCACATGTTTATTGAACAGATACCGTATGCCTGGCCATTTTTAGGCATTGGGGATAGAGAATTAAATAAGAATATAAAAAGTTTCTGCTCCTGAGAAGATGAGTTCTACCACAATGGTTAATTTGCCCTCCGTCTCCTCACTAGTTAGTATATGATTTGAGATCAGGGTATTCATTTTAATGATCTTTGTATCCTCTGCACCAAGCACAGCTCCTGTCCCAAGCAGGAACTGAGCAAAATTTTATGATTATTTAATGAATAACCTGATATTAGTTTCCAAAGGACAAGTTGAATCAAGGAGAAAAGTAGTAGATGTCAGAGGACAGACTCTTTTTCAAAATCCTTGTTTCAAGTTTTCCTTTTAACGTAGTCCAATGACCTTGTGCCCTAAAGCAATCTCTATATGATGTTTTTTATTTCTTTCTTTGCATTTATATTGCTTTATCTCCTTTCCTGAGCAGTCCAGGTATCATGCTGCTATTTCTAGGATGAAGGGGTAACTTCTAAGGGGAGATGATCCCAGGAAAGTCATGAGGGAATGAAGGTTCCATTTCCCCTGTCCTAAAACTCTCCTTTATCCCAGGCAGACCCTTTTTTAGAGACTCAGGATACCCCCTTTCTCCATCACTAAATTTCCTTTCAGGGAAGTCTCAGACATGACGATATGACATGATTATTTACACCCTAGTGAGACTGTGAATATATGAGAGTATATCACCTCTTCCACTGAATTTGTCTTGATTCTAGTGGACAAATGGAAAGTTGTGAGTCTAAGAGAATTTCCACCAATAAGATATGGTTTTGATGATAAAAATTCTCCCTCCCTCCCTGAAACCACAAAAGATAAATGCTTATGTGCATATCCTTATGCTGTCCCTATTCCTTGTTTAAGCTGGTAGTACTTCTAAAGCCAGGAACTGAAAAAGCATGCTCCATCCCCACCCCGAAACACACAGACATACGCACTTAAATTGGAGGTCTGGATGGAGTCAGCACACAGCCACTGGAGGAGGGAGGCTGGGCAATGGCCCTGGAAATGGTTACTATAATGCTCTCTTTCTAGGAAGGCATGCACAGGTTTGATTCACTAGAATGATTCTAAGTATCTTTAGAACAGAAACAGTCTCTCCTTGAAAGAACTACTGTGGGTTTATTGTTTCAGAGTTTCAGGCTGTAATGGTTCCATCCAGCAGAATTACCTGAAGGAAATGGCCGTAAAATCCTTTTAGTTCTTTTATTTACTAATGCAGTTTTACACCATTCAATCCACTGAACTGCAGCTTACAACAGAAACCATCACAGAGCTCCTACCATATAGAACAATAGCTATTGAAATCCTACCTGCGGAGCTCCTGATACTGTTTTCGTTCTGTGTTGAGAAACTTTTTATTCTTTGGGTTCTCTGTGTTTTATTAGAAGCAAGTATGCCAATTTCAAATATTAAAAATACATAAAAATATGTCTTTCTTTGGGCTCAGTGGACACATTCGTGCTGAGAAAGTTGGGATAATGCCTGGAACTGATTCACCTCGTACAACAATCTTATAGCTACTGCATGGAGAGGGTTATTTTGGTATCCTGTGACCTTAAAAAGAATTGGAGATAAACATTTAATAGTCAGCCACTCATTCGCCCAGAGTGTATTGAGTACCCATCATGTATGCGGCACACTCTCTGTTAGTGTCTAGATATTCAATGGCAAAGAGAGCAGTCTCTTCCCTACCCTGACAGAGTTTACAAAGAGAGGGCAGATTAAAACAGAAAAAGATGCCTCACAAACAGATAGATAAACACATGCTGTAATAATTGCTAGGAGGAAGACACGAACCAAAAGATTATAGTCGATTCTAATTTACATTGGGCTCATATATATACAATCAAGATCTTTTACTTAAACCCCCCAAATGACTTTCTGTCACATTTAAAATCAAGTTCAAAGGGCTCATTGATGCGCAGAAGGCCCTGTATGGTTTTGTAGCCCACTGTCCCGTTTCCATTTGTAACCCCCTTCTCCCACACTCACATAATTTATTCACATGGGTCTTCTTTCTATTGCTTACTATTCCAAGCTTGATTCTGCTCCAGTGCTTCTGCTCCCATGCTCCTTTCTATTTGGAATACTTTTCCTTTGGGTTCTCTCATGGCTGACTTCTTCCCGAGAGGTCTCAGCACAATAGCCCCTCTTCAGGAAGTCTTTCCCTGATTATCCAATTCCAATAGCCCCTTACTTCCACTTATCTTTTCACCACCACAGTACCTTAGACTTAGATCATAGAGTTATGTGACATTCTTGTTTAGTGTGTGTGTGTGTGTGTTCCTTTGTTGACTTGTTTATTTTCTGTCTCTCTCACTGGAAGGTAAGCTCTGTGAGATATGTGAGACCTCAGCACTCACCCCAGAACCTAGAATTTGGCATGTGGAAGTTTTTATTACTCTATTCAGAACCACCTCTGAGTCATACATGCTAAATATAGCCAAATCCAATCCAGTGCTTTCCTGAAGTTTGCTGTCCAGCTTGAATCAATAGTCAGGTGGGAGATTCAGCTTCTGATTGATATCTATTGAGACCTTCTTGGCCAATCATATACACACATTTCAAGGAGGTGAAATTTAGTGTAGAGTCCCAGGACAGTTAAATCCACTTGCAAGTAAAAAAATCTCCAAAACAATCAACAGAGTCAGAGCTTGGTGGAGACATATTTTCAAATTGCCTTTTTCAAAGAGTACACATAGTCCCTCTGAAACACCAGCAGGTTGCCCACTTTCAAGTTCTAGTGTGTTTTACCCAGAAGGGAAAAAGGACTTACCTTCAAAGTTTAATCTTAAGATACAGAAAAATATTTTATAGGAAAAAATTGTGGTGTTCCACTCTCAATCAGGACTACTATTTCCTCTAAAAAATTCCTGAATTCTTCACGTAATTGCTGATATTAACAACACAACAAATGTTTCATTTTAATGGCAAAGGCATCTGTGTTAATGGTGGCTTCCTTAAGTTAGTATTATATAGCAGTAGCTAAAACTACATTTGGGAACATTTTTCTGGAATGTCAGCACATCTGTAGTGCATCTGTAACTGATTAAAGTCGAAACAAAGAAACTAATTTAAAAAATATTTTAAAGTCTGAGTATAGTTGACACATAATATCACATTAGTTTCAGGTTTACAGTGTAGTGATTCAACTTCTCCATACAGTAAACTATGCTCACCACAAGTGTCGCTCCCATCTATCACCATACAAAGCTATTACAATACATTGGCCAAATTCTCTATGCTGTGTTTTTTATTTCCATGACTTATTCATTTCATAACCAGAAGCCTGTATCTCACTCTCCCCTTCACCCATTTTGCCCATCCCCCATCCCTCTTCCCTCTGGCAACCATGAGTTTTTTCTCTGTATTTATAGGTCTGATTCTGCTTTTTGTCTGTTTCAAGAAACTAATTTTGGAAGATGAATCTCCAGTTCCCTCATAGACCCTTACTCTTTTACTTGATCCTAGTATTTTTAGAAGACTAAAGAAGAGCTAGTGAGTTAACTTCTACAAAGAATGAAAACAATGGTATTAAAACCAAATCAGAATAGAAAATGAAGGAGAAAAAACCCTTTAGAATTCAAAACCTTATATAACCTGCTGTATGCATATGACTAGCTGGTAGAAGGGACACTTGGGCCCATGGGAATCCAAACCTATTGACTCTTTCAACTCTTTTCAAAGGGGAAACTAGTAATGCCCACTTGACATCATGTGGAGGGAGAGCTCCCACTTGTCCTCTTCCTTAGTTTCCAGCACCACAGAGAAGTCTGTGTTCAGCTGGTAGGGCTGTATATCTCAGCTTTAGACATCTTGACAGTGCCAGGGGAGAGTCTCAGTGCAGTTGTATGAGGAAGGCCAGTGGCCCCTGCAATTAACACCCTTAGTCATTACGCGCTATAGCTGCCTGCTTTGTCTTGATCAGCTGCCGTTTTGGGGCTGGGCTGACAAGGCTCTGTGAAGATGAAGCAGTGTCGCAAGGTGTCTTTTGTGTTAATAGGTGAGGATGGAGAAGGCTCAGGTGGAGTGCTGAAGGGTGATGAAAGGATTCTCCATGTGAGAAATATATTTTCAAGTTATTAGGGAATTCCAGCAACTGGGCTTATCCTTATTACTTCTTGTTGATCGAAGACTTTGGTCATATAATAAAAAGAAATTAGTTTCTTTACCATAAGATAGTATAACATCTGTATTTTAACGTGTAGATGTGTTTGGCATAAATAGACTTTTTATTCCCTCCCCATTTCAAATAAGATTTTACCAGTAACAACCATGGGTGTGTTAAGGGAAAATAAGGTAATAATGAGGATCCTTTTACTTCTTCAGGTAGCATCCATCTCTTACCCACAAACTGACAGATTAATATCAACTAAAGAAAGTGTCTTATTGCTTGTTAGTTACCTAAGTTAGCTTATGGCTTGTTAATTCTGCTTCATCAAGTTGCCAGAGGGATGCCAACACTGCCTTTTTATTTTCTTCTTAGGTATATGGAAGACCAATAAGTCGTTGACAGAATACTTTTGATTGCTATGAAGGATTATCCTGAGCAGATAAGGGAAATCCTTCTCAAGTTTCAATACATAAAAATTATAAATAAAATATAACAACAGCAAAAATGAAAAATCCTTAAATATATACTTGAGCTCCAAAGAAAGGGGACTCCTCAGGTAAATGAATGAAGAGGGACTTGAAACTCAGGTCAGGGCGTTAGATGTGACATGAGGCCCTGGCAAGGGAATGGAGACTTGAAGTGGGCTCTGTGTCTGCAGCAGGCTGGAGCTAAACTCCTCATAAGACTCAGAGCACCAAGATAAAAAAAATGCACACAAAGTTGGTCCTAGACTTGTGAGACCCATAGGGCTCAAAATTCAACACTCAAAAATTGCTCAGTAGGATTCTTCTCCAACCCAGGGAACGTTGGAAAATTAACTCCTCACCGATATGTAGCTAAAAATGACAAGCGACAAGTAGAAACAAGTGCCACCAAGAGTCAGAGAATGCAATAAATGAGAGACTTTGCCTGCACAAATATTGTAGACATAAAATATCTGATAGACCATAGGGGCAATAGCCAAGCAATATATAAAATAACAGGTAACCTTGGAAACAAACCAAAAAAGAATATTTAGGAATAATAAAATTTACAGAAACTGAAGCTTGAAAAGTGCAACTAATTAAGTAAACAGTGTAATCACTGAATTGGAAAAGTGAATGGAAAGACTGATAAAAAAATGGAGAAAAATTAAGCATAGAGAGATAAAGAGATGAAAAATATGAAAGAGATGCTAAGATCTGTAGAGGATAAAATAAAAATATCCATCAACATATGCTGATAAAATTCCAGGAAAAAAAAGAATGAGAGAATACGGCAGAGCTTGGTATTAAAAGAGATAATAGCTCAGAAGAACTTCCTGGAATTGAAGACAGCTCTCAGGTTGAAGAAGTACACCAAGATCCAAAAGGAAAGAGAAAAATAAATTACACCCAGAAAAACCACAGCAAAATTGCAGAATATCAAGAATAGAAAAATTTAGTTAATCAAAGGAAAAAAACCAGCTAACTTCTAAAGGAACAATGATTAAATTGGCAACAGATTTCTCAGCAGCTGCAATCCAGAGATACAAAACGGTGAAATAATAGTTTCAATGTTCTGATGTAAAATCATTGTCAACCTAGAACTCTATACAGCTCAACTATGACCTGAGAGTGAAGGCAAAATTAAGATATTTTGAGTCATATAAATATAGAGAAGACATGTTTCCAGGCATGGGTGTCAGCCTGTTATTGGTACTGATGCTCTCTTCTTTAGAAGTTTAGGTATTTCGAGATAGATGCTGAGTAACAGGAGTGGACAGACATGGATTCGGTGGACAGGTTGCTGACCATCCATTACTCTCTCCTTTTAGGGTGCCTTCCAGGATGAAGTGGCCAAAGTGGTATTCTTTTTTTTTTTTTTAAGATTTTATTTATTTATTTGAGAGAGAGAGAATGATCGTGGGAGAGAGCACAAGTGGTGGGGGGTGCAGGGAGAGGCAGAAGGAGAAGCAGATTCCCCGCTGAGCAGGGACACTGATGAGCTTGATGCAGGGCTTGATCCTAAGATCCTGGGATCATGACCTAAGCCAAAGGCAGACGCTTAACCGACTGAGCCACCCAGGCACCCCCCAAAGCAGGATTCTTATACATCATCTATGTTTCCCAGGATCCTTGCAATTAGATTCCCGCAGTGATTTATGCTCAGTCAGATGTACTCACACAGGATCTGCATTTGCTGTTTGTGTTGCTTCTGTTGGCAAGCTGAGTAGTGAAACTTTCACCCCCGTGCTGGAGTGCTAGCAGAGGCCCTAGGGACCACGAGCTACTTTTTTTGTCCATAGAGAGAGGCAGTGTGGAGAACACCCATATTTTTGGATGTAGTTGGAGCAGTTTGCCTTGGATCTCAAGACATATAGTAGCAGAGTTGCAGGGATTTCTGTCTGTGGTGGCTGCGTGTGTGTGGTCTTTTCCTCATCGAAGGGAAAGATTGTAGCTGGGAAAGGATGGTTCTCGAACAAGTGACTTCCTGTATATGGAAGAGGTACTAAGTCTTAGTACCCAGTTGTGAAGTGTAGTCATAGTGTGTGCTGCAGTGCTGTGCCCAAGTTGTTTTTATTCACTGACACACCCATGCCCCGGCTGCCATGAGTGTTGGCTGTTAGCAGCTCCTAGATGTCCTTCTCTAAAGAAATGCCCCAGAAGACAGGATCTAGGTTACCTGGAAATTTATGCATCATCCTCCAGGGGCGGTCCCCAGCCAGTATCTGAAGGGCAATAGGGCACAAAAGGCCAGTCTTCTTACTGTGAGGGGGGAACTCTATGGTGATTTGTGCCCTGGAGTTTCCTCATGAGATCAGGCTTAAAATCAGCCTTCAGCTGAAACTATATTTTCTTTTTTGCTTTTCCCCCCTGCTCTAGCCTGCCTTTTGTCCTCTTCTGAGAATTCACTCAGTAAATCTTGAACAATAATCCTTTTCTCAGGCTCTGCTTCTAGGGAACCACATCTAAGAGAGTTGGTGCCAGGAGTGGGCCTATGAAACAGACCGTAAGGATAGGATTTGCTTAGTCTCAACTGGGTTGAAAAACGGATCCTGTTATGGATGGTAGGTGGAAGGCTGATGGTCACTAGAATGCTGTATTGATAACATTTTCAGAGACTTTCACTTGTGGTGGATTGGGATGGGATAGAGGTGAGAGAGGATGCACTAGATAGTGTGATTTCTTGAGCATTTGAAAGGGTTGGGGAGAAGAGTAATTCTAAGGACTATGGAATTGGAGGTCTACTGCTAACTGCAAATCATTTATTGTCAGGGAGAAGTGGCAAGCTTAGATATATTAATTAACATCTTGAAGTTCAGTGTGATGTTCAAAGAAACTTTTTAACAATATGTCAAGAGACTCATCTTCTGCAACCAGAGGGCCACGTAAACCATGATTTGGGCATAGGACTGAATTGTACAGTTGGAAAAGACTTTAGAGGAGGTTGAATTTTTCAGCTCAGGTAAGTCTCCCATGTCAAAGTCAAGGCTGTGTGCTGTGGGAGAGGTGCGACCCCAGGACTTCAAATGGGTAGACTTGAATAGATGTATTTGAGAACCTTGAGTCCATAGATTCCCTCAAACTCTTTGCAGAAGGGGCCCATTTTCTCATAGTTGAGGACAAAGACACAAACAAAGTGCTCGTTCTCAGCATTGGCCCTTATATCCGCTCCTGATCGCCAAAACAATAACTGGAGTCAAATCCCAGCATAGTTTAGAGAGAGAAGTAATGGGCCTGTGTCAGAGGCAAAGATAGAGACCAAATGAACTGCAGAACTTAGTTTGTATTGGCAGGAACCAGGAGACTATGAAGAATGTCTTGGAGGCCCCTGATAGATAAGCAAGAGTTTCTCAATATGGGGCATCCTTCCATGGTGCAGGTTTCAATACTTGCACATGAGCAGTTGAAATACCTTCTGGATTGGCACCTAGAAGTTTAGAAGTCTTTGAGCTGCACTAAAGGAAGTAAGAGGGCAGAACTGCTGTGGCAGATGGGGCAGGAGGGGACGGGTTCAGAGAAGTAGGAATGTGAATATTTATCCTCAGGAAGACTTGGAGGATACCGTGCTCACCAAGTCAATAGGAAATTCATTGATGAAGGTGAAACCAGATTCACTGAGATCAATGGTGCTTGTTTTCTCCAGGTTAGAGCTTATTCCTCCTGATACATCTATTTTTCAATATATAATATCTTAGTAGGGGTGATAGCTACTAACAAGAGTTTTGTTATAATTTAGACTAGCCAATTAACTGAGAAGGTGAAAATTTCTTAATAAGACTGTTGTGATGGGCAATAGCTTCTATTTCCAGTAATATTTAAGCTTAAAATTTTCCTCAAAAAATTGTTATATTTTTATCATCTTAGGAAATTACAATGATAATTAATTGCTATTGTTTATTCTCATTCATTGCATTATAAAAATGTAACTGAATAGTCTTTAGCTCAGATATTGGACTTTGTACCTCAAGAGAAATAAATTGCTTAATTCTTTTTTATTTTTTAAATATTTTATTTATTTTTTGACAGAGAAAGACACAGCGAGAGAGGGTACACAAGCAGAGGGAGTGGGAGAGGGAGAAGCAGGCTTCCCACGAAGCAGGGAGCCCAATGCTGGGCTTGATCCCAGGACCCTGGGATCATGACCTGAGCTGAAGGCAGACGCTTAATGAACGAGCCACCCAGGTGCCCCTCTTTTTTTTTTTTTTTTTACTAAGATTTTATTCATTTATTTGAGAGAGAGAGAGAGAGCACAAAGGGTGAGTGAGAGGGAGAAGCAGACTCCCCGCTGAGCAGAGAGCCCGATGTGGGACTGGATCCCAGGACGTTGGGATCATGACCTGCACCAAAGGCAGACGCTTAATCAACTGAGCCACCCAGGCACCCATAAATTGCTTAGTTCTTAACAAAATTTCATGGATGGCCTCAAACTTAAGACAACCACCTCAGTTTGACTAAATCTATCTTTTCAAGTAGACTGACTATCCTGTAAAATTATCAATGAAGTGTCTTTGGAAAGAAAATTTTCCCTGAAGTTTCAGGTAAATCCCTAACCCTTCCAAGACATCTTCCTAGTGGTCCATAAGGAAATTATCTTTTATAAAATGAGATTAGGAGAATTCTGTTAGTGGACCAATTCGAAGAGAACTTGTACCTTCCCTCAGGAAATTTGAGTTATATTTGGAGCACTTGCTGCAGTAATGTACTACTACTATTTTTTTTAAGAAAATGAAACAAGTAAGTGAAGCAAAGTGATCTGACCTGGTACATCAGCCCTGGGTTGCCATGATTTGGGCATAGGACTGAATTGTACAGTTGGAAAAGACTTTAGAGGAGGTTGAATTTTTCAGCTCAGGTAAGCCTGGGCTCACAGTGCCCCTTAGCTCCTAGGACACGCCGTGACTGCTCCCCTAAATACAGGGTGGGGATGTTGTATCCCATAACAACCAATGCGGTGCCTCTTACAGAGTAAGGAGTCAACACTAGTTGACTAGTTCCATCTAATACAGAGAAATGTTCAGGAGTGACGTTGATCACATTGATCATCGAGGTCAATGTAGTTGACCATTTACGTTTGGGACTTTATTTCATTTCATGCCAAAATGAGGTAACATTGTGAAAATAAAGTGCTATTTGCCATGTCTGGTTTGATCTGTGTATTTTAATCAATTTTTAAAGCCATTGTCTTTTCTCTGTGTGAACGAGATTTCGAAGTTTGCCATGCACACCGGTTCCTCTGAAAGCTGAACATAATTTTAGACCTTAAGCATTTCAACGTATCGAACTAAATTATGTATCTTTAATATAGTTGTGAAACCTAACTAAATTCACATCTAAATGGGTACAGCGTTTTGACATCTTTCTCCTCCTTGATTGAATTAAAGCTATTTTTTATTAAGCCTAAAAAAGCCCTGGGAGATTGGAAGTAGCTTGCGCAATGGCTCCATAAATCCTGATTATAATGTGTTTTATCATCTCATAGTTATCTTAAAATATAACAATAGAGAAATCGGAGTTATATGATAGAATGTGGGGAACTTCAACAAATGTTTGTGTTTACCATTACTACTTCACAGTAAATACTACACTAAAGTCGGCAAGAGCCCGCGTTCTCTGAAAACCAAAGCACCATTACCACTGCCAACATAACAGAAAACAAACCATTAACTCTTGCTTCTTTCACTATAACAGTGGAAACCAAAAGCAAAATATCCTTTATACTAGCTTTCTAATGTTTTTGTTCCCTGAAAATTACCAGGTTGCTTATTTTTGTAAGTTGTGTTCCGTAAGTTTTCAGAATCTGTGGGACAAGAACTGATTTTCTTGTAAAAAAAACACAAAAACCACACACACAAATGAAAACTAAAACAAAAACTTTCTTTTCTGAAAGGACTATTCATAGAAAATCATCGGTATATAGTATATTTTTTAAAATTCTACTCTAGATTGAAAACAGAACTCATATAATTCCCTTTTTAAAAAGGCCACAAACACTATCCCAAAAGGAAGATCTTAAAATGTTTCAACTTTATGAAACCTGGGATATTTGAACTTTTCAAATTAAAATTTCCATAATATCTATCAAACCTACAAAAGGTATAAACTGAGAGACTGCAATACATTTACTCCACTGGTTTTGCCGTGAAAACTGAAAATCACCTTGGCCTTCCCTAACCAAACCATTTATATTTATCATGGGATTATTCCACATAAGGATTTACTCAGTATAAAAGTATTTGATATAGAGTAAACATATCTATTCACATGCACACACACACACACCCACACAGAGTTGAAGCTGATGAGATGCCCAGTGCTCATTCCATCAAGTGCCCTCCTTAATGCCCATCACTCACTTACCCCATCCCCCTCCAAGCCCCTCCCCTCAGGCAACCCTCAGTTTGTTTCCTAGAGTTCAGCATCTCTTATGGTTAACTACGTGGCAGGTGTCTGCATTTGTCCATTAGTTGTCTCATGGATACAAAAGTCTTTTTCCTCAGCAAGGGGTCATCATGTTTGGATCTGGAAGGGGGCTAAGGAACTATAGGTAGATCCATGCCAGAGTCTAATTCCAGAGTTCCAGCCCCCAGCACAGAGGAATGGAAGGACATGCTGCATCTCTGTGTTGGGATAAAATACCTTATGAAAATTTTACAGATTTGCAAATTAGGGAATACCAATGAGTTGAAGCTGATGAGATGCCCAGGCCAATATACCCCTGGAAACTGCAGCATTTTTGTAAAGACTGTACCTTCTTTACTTTTTTTTTTTTTTTAAAGATTTTATTTATTTATTTGTCAGAGAGAGAGAGAAAGCACAAGTGGGGACGGGGGTGGGGGGCGGGCAGCAGGCAGAGGGAGAAGCAGGGTCCCCACTGAGCAGGGAGCCCGATGTGGGACTGGATCCTGGGACCAGGGATCATGACCTGAGCCGAAGGCAGACACTTAACTGACTCAGCCACCCAGGCGTCTCTCTTTATTTGTTATCTTAAGAAAGGTTGGACACTGGCCTCAGGTAGTTTTAATTATTGGACTTTAATAACAGTTTTATGAGAGCTTGCTTTCTATTAGGGGATTTGGCTCAAACTCCAGCTCTGCCATTAACAGTTCATTATGAATTAGACACCAAATCTCTCTGAACTTCAATTTCCTATCTGCAAAATGAGAGGTTTAGCATAGACGAGATGATCTCTAAAGCCGCTTCTGGCTCTATTTCTCATTTTCTCACTTCCTAGCGGCAGCCCACTGTGATATATGATTCTGCATGAACCGCACTGAATACATATCACCGTTCCTTCCTACTTCAAACTCTCCTACCAGTGATCTCTGTGGTCCCAGACTTCCCTGGTTTTCCTTGATGCCCCTTTTCCTTCTCTATCTCATTCCCTTTTTCTTTTCTAACCCTTCAAACTTGGGTATTTTCTACAATTCATGGTATTATCCTTCTTTCTTACCCTATAACTGCTCTCCTTGTGTGGTCTCATAAATTTTAGGCTATTACTAGCTATGTGCTGTGGACCCTTCTAACTTTACGAGTGTTTAACTGCCTGCTGTACATTTTCTTACTTCACATCAGCTCAGATCTGCATGTCCAAAACAAATTCACCACCTGCCATTCTTTTTTTTTTTAAATAAATAATTTAAATTCAAGTTAGTTAACATATACTGTATTATTAGTTTCAGGGATAGAATTTAGTGATTCATCGGTTGCATACAACACCCAGCGCTCATTCCATCAAGGGGCCCTCCTTAATGCCCATCACCCAGTTACCCCATCTCCCCCCACCCACCTCCCCTCTGGCAACCCTCAGTTTGTTTCCTAGAGTTCAGCATCTCTTATGGTTTGCCTCGCCTTCTAACTTCATCTTATTTTATTTTTCCTTCCCTTCCCCTATGTTCATATGTTTTGTTTCTTAAATTCCACATATGAGTGAAATCATATGGTATTTGTCTTTCTCTGAATACCTTCTAGGCCCATCCACATCATTGCAAATGGCCACCTGCCATTCTAAATTTCCTCCTATTTGTTAATGTCACCATCATTCACCTAAGTCATTCCTTTATTGAGCTTTGAGTCTTCTCTTTCCTTCACCATTTCTATCCAGTCAGTTAACTCTTGAGCATTTCACTTTTTCACTGCCCTCATGCAGGATCTCTCAAGTGAAGAGCCACCCCAGCCTCCTGCTCTCCTTCTTTGGGATCTGGCTCTACCATGCAGTTCTGACCACCTCTCTCTTGGGTTTGAAATGCTTCATTGACTTTTTTTTTTTTTTTAAAGATTTTATTTATTTATTTGAGAGAGAGAATGAGAGACAGAGAGCATGAGAGGGAGGAAGGTCAGAGGGAGAAGCAGACTCCCTGCCGAGCAGGGAGCCCGATGCAGGACTCGATCCCGGGACTCCAGGATCATGACCTGAGCCGAAGGCAGTCGCCCAACCAACTGAGCCACCCAGGCGCCCCTTCATTGACTTTTAATGAGCTGCAGTGTGGTACCCAGTTTGTGGTCTACAGACCTTTATTTTAAAATTTTGGTTAATGTTTGCAGATCTATACTGGCTGCGATCTTTATTTTTTCAAATTTTTATTGAATTCTAGTCAGTTAACATATAGTGTAATGTTGGTTTCAGGAGTTGAATTTAGTGATTCATCACTTATATGTAATACCTAGTACTCAACACAACAAGTACCCTCCTTAATAACCACTGCAATCTTTGATTACAGGCTGAACAAATAATATTTCTTACACATGTATCCATGACTATTTCTCAAAAGTATATAGATACAGGTTATGATTAGTAATATAAATAATAAACTCCTAAATGGTAGTGAATTTGTAGTAACTTTCTGATAGTGTATATTTTTAAATGTATATGAATAGTAAAAATACACTGATGATCACGTGGAAGCCCTAAATTCATCCATGTTAAAAATGGGAAACAAACTGAGGGTTTTGGGGGGGGAGGGGGATGGGTTACCCTGGTGATTGGTATTAGGAGGGCACATATTGAATGGAGCACTGGGTGTTATACACAAATAATGAATCATGGAACACTACTCAAAAACTAATGATGTACTGTATGGCGACTAACATAACATAATAGAAAAAAAACTCAAAATGGATGCTGATATTTGAAAAAGTTGGTAACCTTTGACTAAGCACCAGGCTTCTCAAAAAAGACTCACAGTTCCATGACTCCTAGCTACCTCTTCTGCTCATTTTCATAACTATCCACCTGGTATTTTATAATCCAGGGACACGTAACTCTTTGTGGTCCCCATTATACAACATGCTATTTGTCTTTTAGATGTCTTTGCCACTATAAACCCATTCCCTCCTGCTTGACTTTTCACGGCTAGATCTTATTTTTTCTTGAAGACTCAAATCAAAGATTACTTTATCCAGGGAGTTTTTCTTCATCCTAAGAACCTTCTCACCCGCAATTCTACATGCATATCTCTGTCTTTATACCCATCAAATTGTATTATACTTAAACACTTAAGCATTTGTTTTCCCACTGGACCATAAATTCCTTGAATTCTCTACCTTTACACCCTCTATTGGTACCCCCAGGCCTCTAGCACTTTGCCTGCCATCAATAAGCATTCAGTGCGAAGCTCCTCTAGACTTTGTTGAAATATTATTACTTGTCTCCCAATACTATAGTGTTTACAGGGCTATTGAAAAGATTTTAGTAGGAGACCATCTATTACAAACTGCTGTAAGCCAATTTGGTCATTCAAAATTATGACATTTTTTGGTAGATATTGGTAACCTCTAGAGGTTAATGGTCACTGAGGGCTACAGTTGTCAACAATCTTGCTTACAGGTGAGGTATGACAACCCCTGTTGTCTCAGGTCAAATTCTGTCACATGTATAAACATTTATTACCAAAGAGGTGAAAAAAGGGGCAAAGAGTCCGTAAGCTTGAAGTCCCAGCTCACTGTCATTGTAGGCATTCTGTCAAGCACCATGAATGAAAGGTTCATAAGGTAATTGCAACAGTATGCCAACAGCTTTGTTCAGCTAAACTTCAAGTCAAATCAGGTGGCATGATCTTTTAGAAAGGGTATACAAAAGATTCAGAAGAGTCCTTAGGCTTAGGGAATGGCTCTGGAAGATATTGGCTGTTAGCCTTGCTAAATCCTTCTCTTCTCCTGCAAGAGTTGAGGTACCGGTATACTGTTTCTAGTTGACCCACATCTTGACCATTTAATTTATTCCACCAATGGGGAAAAAAGTCTTATTTTCCTTATGTTAAATAACAATCCCTTTAGCATCAGAGAAAAAGAAGGCTGAAACACTTGCAAGAGCTATCTGTGCAATGTGGGCTTCTGATTAGTTTTTCAAATGCTAACAAACCACTCTGAGTCCAAATTAAAACCTACATGCTCACCTATTTATAGCACATTGTCTATGCTTAGATATTTTTAAAGTTTCACACAATAATATTTCCTTACAATAGATTGTTATGAATGGCAACTACCAAAATCAGAAATCATTTTACATTTTAGTAAGCAAGGCAGAAAGTAATTTAATGAAACATTATCTTTACAGTTAATGTTATCTTAATAAAGGTTAGAAATGCACGTGTTGGTTTGGTTTATAAAATAGACCAAAATGTCATTTTTAAAAACTCTGATGTCAACAATTATTTTTAATGCCAGATATAATTTCCAGGTTCAGGTCTCATAAAATTCACTTTGTATTGTGAGAATAATCAGCAGAACTCAATCTTTATGATCTCAGGATTGTATCTGATGGCTCTGAACCTGGAATGATGGGAAAAAACCAAAACAAATGATTTCATATTAATTTGTAGAGATGGCTTGTGTTGTACTTTTCCAGAGGCTGAAGGAGGCTGTAAATGGAAAATCTCAGATTCCGCCCCCCCAGAAACACCCAGTTCTCCTTAATTATGACTTTCTCTCCTGTGTGTCTCTTTTACTAGTCACATGAAATATTTTGCTTCTGATCACCAAAGGTGTGGAGATTTCCACCCATCCCCCTCCCCCCAATAACAAGCAAGTCTCTGTGAGCCAGCTAAGTGTCCTACAATTCAACTCAATTCTGGCACTATCTACCCAGAGACAGCATCAGATTCCACAGGTTAAGGGCTCAGTCCTACAAGACCACCCCACCCTCATCCTTACACTTCAGATGCCAATTGCAAGCCAGGTTGTTGCCTGTGCTTTCGGCCAACCAGCTATAGATTGGAGGTTCCAAAACCCTCTCATTGGGTTCAATTAATTTGTTAGAGCAAAACATTTACTTACATTTACCAGTTTATTAAAAGATATGATGAAGTATGCAGATGAACAGCCAGATGAAGAGATACATAAAGTGAAGTCTCAAAAGGCCCTGAGCACAGACGCTTTTATCCTCATGGAAGTGAAGTACATCCCCCTCCCAGTGTGGATGTGTTCTCCGCCCTGGAAGCCCCCTCAAACTCCCTACTTTTGGAATTTTATGGAAGCTTTGTCACATAGGCATGATCAATTATTACCTCCATTTTCAGCCCCTCTCCTTTCTCTGGAGGATGGGTAGAAAGGTGAGTGGAGCTGAAAATCCCAAGCTTTGAATCATGGCTTGGCCTTTCAGGTGACCAGCCTCCATCTAGAGTCATTCAGGAGCTCACTCAGAGTTGCCTCATTAGAACAAAAGATGATCCTAGTGGTCTTATCATTTAGGAAATTACAAGGCTTTAGGAACTCTGTGCCAGGAACTGCAGGCAGAGACCAGTATATATACATTTTCTATTATCTCACAGAATCTCCCTGAGTTCACAGGTTTTGGCTTCCAAAGAATGGCAAGGCAGGAGAGAGCAGTTGACTGGCCTCTGTTTATGACTTGGCCCTATGATTACTCTCTTTTTTCAAAACATAACCTACATTTTCTAGACTTTTTATTTATTTATTTTTTCCTTTCCTTTTATTTTATATTTTATTAACATATAATGTATTATTTGATTCAGGGGTACAGGTCTATGATTCAACAGTCTTATGTAATTCACAGCGCTCACCATAACACATACCCTCCCCAATGTCCATCACCCAGACACCCCATCCCTCCCACTCCCCTTCCACTCCAGCAACCCTCAGTTTGTTTCCTGAGATTAAGAGTCTCTTATGGTTTGTCTCCCTCTCTGGTTTTGTCCCGTTTCATTTTTTCCTCTCTTCCTCCATGATCCTCTGCCTTGTTTCTCAAATTCCTCATATCAGCTAGATCATATGATACTTGTTTCTCTGATTGACTTATTTCCCTTAGCATAATACCCTCTACCTCCATCCACATCATTGCAAATGGCAAGATTTCATTTTTGATAGCTGCATAATATTCCACTGTATATACATACCACATCTTCTTTATCCATTCGTCTGTCGGTGGACATCTAGGCTCTTTCCATAGTTTGGCTATTGTGGACATTGCTGCTATAAACATTGGGGTACAGGTGCCCCTTTGGATCACTACATTTGTATCTTTGCGGTTAAAACACAGTAATGCAATTGCTCGGTCATAGGGTAGCTCTTTTTTCAACTTTTTGAGGAACCTCCATACTGTTTTCCAGAGTGGCTGCACCAGCTTGCATTCCCACCAGCAGTGTAGGAGGGTTTCCCTTTCTCCGCATCCTCACCAACATCTGTCATTTTCTCACTTGTTAATTTTAGCCATTCTGACTGGGCTGAGGGGATATCTCATTGTGGTTTTGATTTGTACTTCCCTGATGCCAAGTGATCTGGAGCATTTTTTCATGTGTCTGTTGGCCATTTGGATGTCTTCTCTGCATAAATGTCTGTTCATGGGGTGCCTGGGTGGCTCAGTCGTTAAGTGTCTGCCTTCGGCTCAGGTCATAATCCCAGGGTCCTGGGATCGAGCCCCGCAGCGGGCTCCCTGCTCTGTGGGAAGCCTGAGGGAGAAGCATCTCCCTCTCCCACTCCCCTTGCTTGTGTTCCCTCTCTCGCTGTGTCTCTCTCTGTCAAATAAATAAAAATTAAAAGAAAAAAAGAAATGTCTGTTCATGTCTTCTGCCCATTTCTTGATTGGATTATTTGTTCTTTGTTCTTTGGGTGTTGAGTTTGATAAGTTCTTTATAGATTTTGGACACTAGCCCTTTATCTGATAGGTCATTTGCAAATATCTTCTCCCATTCTATCCGTTGTCTTTTGTTTTTTTTTGAGTGCTTCCTTTGCTGTGCAAAAGCTTTTTGTCTTAATGAAGTCCCAATAGTTCATTTTCGCTCTTGCTTCCCTTGCATTTGGCTATGTTTCTAGGAAGAAGTTGCTGCGGCTGAGGTCGAAGAGGTTGCTGCCTGTGTTCTCCTCAAGGATTTTGATGGATTCCTGTCTCACATTTAGGTCTTTCATCCATTTTGATGAAAATGATGGCCCATTTTTGTAAGTGTTGCAAGGAAATGGTCCAGTTTCATTCTTCTGCATGTGGCTGTCCAATTTTCCCAACACCATTAGTTGAAGAGACTGTCTTGTTTCCATTGGACATTCTTTCTTCCTTTGTCAAAGATTAGTTGAGCGTCCATTTTTGGGTTCTCTATTCTGTTCCATTGATCTATGTGTCTGTTTTTGTGCCAGGACCATACTGTCTTGATGATTATAGCTTTGTAATAGAGCTTGAAGCCTGGAATTGTGATGCCACCAGCTTTGCTTTTCTTTTTCAACATTCCTCTGGCTATTCAGTGTCTTTTCTGGTTCCATACAAATTTTAGGATTATTTGTTCCATTTCTTTGGAAAAAGTGGATGGTATTTTGATGGGGATTGCATTAAATGTGTAGATGGCTCTAGGTAGCATAGACATCTTCACAATATATTTTCTTCCAATCCATGAGCATGGAACATTTTTCCATTTCTTTATGTCTTCCTCAATTTCTTTCATGAGAATTCTATAGTTTTCTGAGTACAGATCCTTTGCCTCTTTGGTTAGATTTATTCCTCGGTATCTTATGGTTTTGTGTGCAGTTGAAAATGGGATCAACTCCTTAATTTCTCTTTCTTCTGTCTTGTTGGTGTATAGAAATGCAACTGATTTCTGTACACTGATTTTATATCCTGCCACTTTACTGAATTCCTGTATGAGTTCTAGCAGTTTTGGGGTGGAGTCTTTTGGGTTTTCCACATAAAGTATCATATCATCTGCAAAGTTTGACTTCTT